>NC_135433.1:27788603-28092978 GCF_051991255.1 Vanacampus margaritifer
TGGGGCCCAGCAAAATGGCCCCACGTGGACGGGTGGGCCCCACAACTCTGTGAAATCCCGGAATGTTGGTCCCACTATGTAACAAAAACAAGACCACACATACACACTTACACGCACATACACACCCCACAACACACACACACACACACACACACACTTGTCTTTGTATCATCATTTCGACATCTCATTGACTTGATGCATTTCCTAGCCCCTCCCCCTAACCCCAACCATCAAAAATGATTGCCTACCCCTATACCTTATCCTAACCTCAATCATAACCCAATTTAAACCTTAACTCTAAAACCAAGTCTTGACCCTCAAAAAGAGATCTAAACTTGTGGGGCCCAGCAAAATGGCCCCACACACACACACACACACACACACACTTGTCTTTGTATCATCGTGGGGACATCTCTTTGACATGATTCATTTCCTAACCCCTTTACCTAACCCCAACCATCAAAAATGATTGCCTACCCCCATTCCTTACCCTAACCTCAACCATGACCCAATTCAAACCTAAACTCTAAAACCAAGTCCTGACACTCAAAAAGAGGTCTGAACTTGTGGGGACCACCAAAATGTCCCCACAATTTCAAGTTGGTCACCACAATGGTTGTTAAACCTGGAAAAACTTGTGTATAGGTCCCACAATGTAGCAAAGACAAAACCACTCACACACACACTCACACACACACACACACACACACACACGCACACACACACACACACACACACACACACACACACACACACACACACACACACGATCTTAGACAGTCCACTGGGACCCTCCTCACTTCTTCTCACACTTTGCCTCCTCCTCTTCTACTGAGGAAAGAGAAGGTTGTCACTTTTCCTCTTGTTACTGCTGACTGATGGATGAGTCAGTCCATCAAATGTGACTGTCGTGTGCGTGTGTGTGAGACTTTGGGCAAAAGGTGGAAATGAGGCAAGTAGTTGAAGATCTGCCGATGCTGCTCAGGGATGTTTAGCCGGTGAGGAGGAAAGCGAATCGGGCCGCTCTTATCGCTTGGCTCCCTCCCTCGCTGTCCCTCGTCGTTCTCGTCTGGCGTCTTCCCGACCCCGCAGCCGGCACGTTTGAGAAGCGGGACGCTTTGTTTCTCGTGGCCTGCCTTCTTGTCCGGGCAGACTTTGCCTGCTCACGCTCGATGGGGGGGACTCAGCGGGATAGCGGGGAGGAGGCATTTGCATCGCTGAACTGAGCTGCGGCGTTCCCTCAAAGCCCCGAAGAGCCATGGGACGAGAACGCAGCCTGGCAAGACATTTTCGGTACGTGACTTTTTCACTTTGATCCCGGCGCTTTTTGCACACTTCTTTGTGTTGTGACTTTACTTGTCAGCATAGAAACACCACACTGGTAACAACCGTAGGGGAAACCCCACTTTTTCAAAATAGATTTATGTACAGTATGTGTGAGATTACAGTACTTATTCCAAAGAGTGTTTCAAATTAAAGATGATCTTGCTTTTGACCAGGTTGTATAGTATTATTCTTAAAGGGGAGGTGCTATAACAATTATAAAATGTAAACAACAAGACCAATAGTGATAATTAGGGATGGGCGAGTACCGATGCCAGGTATCAGTATTGGCGGCCCAATGTTGATATCTGGCTTATTTTCAATGTATCGTTATACTTATGACGCTCTAGAACTAGAATTCGAATAGAAAATTGCCATGAACTCTTTTACTGCCACACGTTATCCACAAAACAAACCCGAGAGTGCCAGCCAATTTTGAGCATTTTAACTCATCTTTTTCATATTGTGTGCTCTGTGTGCTTATACATGGTGGGTACCAAATGAGAGATCGTGTTCCATTCTTTCATTAGAAAAAAAAGTATGTTATTACCTTATTTCGTTCTTTAGTAATCACTATTTGAAAATAGGTCATTTGAGTGACATTGAGCGAAAATTGAAAAGAAAAGGAGAAAACAAGCTTTTGTGAAAAGATACATTTTCTGCACAACAGTGACTTTGACACTAATATTTTTTTTGTTTAGTGACGCTCTGTGAATTAGATTTGCTGCCATCTGCTGGCCATAGTTAGTGGGTGTTTTGGGATTTTACAACCCCAATGAGCGCTGCACAGACATTCCACTGCGCATTGAGGAAAAAAAACAACCCATAGTAAACGTCAATTAACATTTTTGGCGGCATTCATTTGGATTTTAGTATACGTCATTGAACGTTTTTTTGGCGGTAAAAGAGTTAACACTAGTCGTATCCATACTTGACATCGGTGACTACTGAAGAGTTGAGTACTTCTCACGGTATCCTTGTGGGGAAAAAAGTGATAGCAAACATCCCTGGCTGGTGGTAATAGTATTCCTGTATATAATAATATTAATAATAATTTTATTTCAAACATGACATTCAAGGACACTACAACTACTACTACTGTAGTTATTAAAATCACAGTGGAGAAAAGAGAAAAAAAACGTATACATGCATACATACGTATAGCCAATTCATATATTCGTATGTATATATCCACAATAAATTAATTTCTACCCTTTTTAGAAGTAGACCATTTCGCTGCTTAAGCTAAAATAAAGCAGATACGTGTTCGATCAGAGTTATTTACATATGTTGACATTTGTAATGACAGCAAGAAAATATTCTGTTTGGGAGGAAAACAATAGTGATCCTCCAGATTTTTAATAAAGATTGTGAGAAGGTATGACTCCATATTTTTATGATATTGCATGTAAACAAAAGTCTGAATAGAAAATTCCATAAGAAATTCATGATGGCGGCTAAGGTCAGGTTAGTTTTCCTAATGTGTCTTCAAGGGACTCGTGTTTCTCAATCTTCCCCACGACTTGACCTTTGTTTGCACATCATGCTGCGGCCATCTGATTGCCATCCGCGTTCTTGATCGACCTCATTAGTCCTAATTACAGGCTCCTCTCGCCCTGCTTCTAATCGAGGCCATCTTGAATCCAACTTCAACCGCAAACTAAACTTGAAGTGTGATCACAATTAGGACTATTTTGTGTCTGCGATTAGAACCCAAACACAAGTGGCCTCATTCCGTTGAGTTTCACCGGTGATGTATGATCGTTGGCCAAAGTTGCGTGGCCTACATCAGCCAACTAAGCACACGCGTGTTCCCAATGGTTCCATGTTCCATGACCCGGCCCAGAAAGAGATCCTACTCCACATTCTATCTTTTCTACTCTCGTTACCGCAGGCTCTATTCTTTCACTGAATGTATGTCAGCAGCGTTTTTCCAACATTTAAGATATTAATAAACATCTCGTCTGGAAGTCTGCCATACTAAAGTCTGTATGCTGCATAAAAAACAAACAAATGTAATTTGCTAGCAAGTCAGAACTGAGCTGATTAAAAGCCTACATCATCACTCTCTATACATTTGAGGCAATCAATGTTACACATTTTACAATATCAGTACTTGCGACGGATATCAATACTGGTATCGGTCCCCGCCCTTGTGGCCGTTTTGGGGTCAGGAACTAAAGGCTGAAATGGTTATTTTGCATTTATTGATCGTCACAGGGAGCTCCGGTAAGAGAGCACTCAACAATTTAATTAGCTTTGAAGTACAGACAGATCTTATATATTATATAGTATACTGTCATTGACTACTGCACTGCTATGAGATGAATGACGAATGGAGAACATGAAACAGGAAACGGAAATACAGTGCAACCTTCCAAATTAAAAGCATGGATTTCAAAACAAGATATAATTAAAGATCACACACTATACAGCTTGAAGAATTGTTAACATAGAAAATATTACTAAATTACTTGAAACACTATTGTATTAAATTGAATTATTTGCACTTCACTGTATTCCTTAAAAAAAGTTGTACAACCGCATACTTTGATTGGGAACCCCCCCCCACCCCCCAACTACTGAATTATTTGTTTTATTTCATTTATCTATATTTTTTAATTTATTTTATTGTGTGCTCTATGCAAAAATGACTTTTATGAGCAAATTGAAAATATATAATTGTCATTAATTTCAAGCAATTTTAAGGAAATTTGCTCAAATTGTGAGATGTACAGTCCTGCTCACCCTTATTGGCACCCATGAAGGTAAAGTACATAATGTGGAATATCTTCTGAAAAAAATAAATAAAACATGTTATTTTTTATAGAGAACTTGTGTTTTATCTGAAAGACCAAATGATTAAAAAACAATAAACAATGGGCGTAAAAAATAGAAAACTTAAAACGTCTTCTGTCTGGTATTGGAACCCTTTCCTGTAAATCACTATGGAAACACATTGACAGAAATCTTCAAATCAAATGGTGGAAAAAACACCACGTTAAACATCCAATGACCCGAAAGCCAACCTGGAATAGTTTGGGATCATGATTTTAAGAAGTACCATACGCCACACACTGAACCAAAAACAGGGCTTCATGGGCGAAGACCATTCCTGAGGGAGACATAAAAAAAAGAATGGCTAACCTTTGCCAATGAGTACCTGGACAAACCACAATTCTTTTGGGAAAATTTTCTGTGGACGGATGAAACAAAAATAGAGCTTTTCGGCAGTGCACGCCAACAGTTTGCTTGCAGGCAGCGCAATTCACTTCCAACGAAAAGAGCACCTCTTTTATTACTAGTGTTGTTCCGATACCGATACTGGTATCGGCAGAGGCCCCGATACTGCATTAAAACAATGGTATCGGTATCGGTGAGTACTAACAAGTAACATGCCAATACCATTAATTCTGACACTTATATAGGACTTTGGATGCAGCATCTTCTGTCTTGCTCATGCACGGCATTCACTGATGTGTGACATGTTCACTGCATGCCGAACTAAGAGATCCTATTGGCCCTTGAATGCTCTGAACCAATGGCAGGACAGCTTTTTCATGTTGGGAAATAACAACAACTTGGGTATGGTATCGGCATCGGCCGATACTGCAAAGTTGGATATCGGAATCAGTATCGGGGGCCCAAAAAAACGGTATCGGAGCAACACTGCTTATTACATTATGCAGATGTATTTTTGTGGCTAATGCTTTCTCCTCACTGACACTGAGTTACTTTTGAGGGATACACAGATATCACTATATCTTCGGACTGAGAGTGAGTACAAGTACTTATATTTGAGTACAGATCGGCTAGTTGATAATGCTATTACATCTTGCAATCGTAATTTAAGCATTGTTAAATGACACAAAATATTAACTTTGGCATAAATTTCAGCACACTAAAATGGTATTGGTGTCATAGTATTGGAGCATTTTTTGAGTACAAGTCCAGTACTTTTGTCATTAAATTAAGTATAAGTGAAGAAGTGCCTTCATCCCTATCAAGTGACTTCAGCCAGTCACTTAATCCTTATGGAAGCCGCCTGGCATAAAAACGCAATGCATCAAAAAAAAAAAAAAACCTCATCACTCATTGTTCTGTTGGAAGCGCCAATTATAGAGATGTCTAATCATCCTCTCCTCGCATCCTCCAAACGTACAAATGAACTTTGAAAACAAAGGTGCGCCGCCGAGTTGTTTTTGATGGCGGTTGAGTCCTGTGGATGCTCTGCGGAAGTGGGGCATTTCCCAACATGCAAAGCACCCCTGGAGAGTTTGGATGAAGGCTGCGCTGTGGGGAGTGGGAGGGAAGGCGATGATGAGGATGAGAATGGCGGTGGATAAATGATTTTAGAGGAGGGATGTGTTCGATTTACAAAATAGAAGAGGTCCAAATTAGAGCATGTGTGAGCAATTTGCTTGTGTGTGTGTGTTTGTTTGACCATAGACAGAAGAGAAGCCGTCATGACTGACTTTGTATTGCCTGTTAAATTGTGCATTTCTGGGTCAATCCTGTGATTTGTTTTCTTGCTCTCGCAACTAATTGGCGTCATATAAACCACAGCGAAGTCTTGTGAAGCCCAATATGTCAGGCTTGGTGGACTCAAAAAGAATCCGCTGCTTTTCTTCCGCATGCAGCGCTAAATTCAAAGCGAAAGTCAGGCCTCTCTTGATCGCTCCACAGCAAACAATAACACACAAACAATGGAGAAGCTTCAATGTATGACATCCCTTCATGCCTGAGTGTTTTTTGCTTATATCTATATATATATATATATATATATATATATTTTTTTTTAGTTTTGCTGGAATAAAAAGGCACAAGAAGTTGGTTATGGGAAGGGAAGGGGAGTGGAGCGTTGACTCCCAAACGTGCTTTTGCTGTTTCTTTTTTGGTGTTTATTATGCGAGTGAATGTGAAACACTCCTTACACAAACCAAAGTTGTCTTGTTGCAGCTGGCTAAAAAGACATTTGAAGTGGATTCTACTCCTGAACAAATAAATATTTATATATATATTTTAAAGTACCTGTCTTCATCTTCAACTCTGGACCAGCCAAATATTGAATCCAATTTTGTCAAGTGTCAAATTCCCCCGCTTGTCCTCCCCAATGTTGTCCAGGATCTTCATTCCCAAGAAGCACCGGGAGCGTTTCGACGAGGTGGTTTCCCAGAGCCTGATGAGCCGTATTAAGGGGCGGAGCTTCAGTGACCCGAGCCGTAGCCACCTGCGTCGCAGCCGCAGCGAGGATCACCCCGAGCACCTGGTGGTCTCAACGCGCGCCAGTTCTGTGCCCCGCACACACGCGGAGGAAGGCTCCGTCCCACCGTCCCGCGGCATGCGCAAGACCACCTCGCTCATAGCTGGGCACTCCAGCGGATCCGCCACCAACTGCAGGTCAGTGGCTTAATGACATTTTTCAGGTATCTGCGTGCAGTGGTGACTTGACTCAAATCAACTTTCCCCATTGAAATGAATAATAATGCAATTAATCCGTTCCAGACCCCCCAAAAAACACCAGCACAAGGTTTAAAGGCTGCTTATATTTGGAAAAAAGTGCTTTGGATGATCTATTTTTATCTCCCAACATATTTGTACTATTAAAAGACATAATAGTTGATCTGTAATCTGAAAAATCCTTTAAAAAATGTGCATACATTATCTGTGCTCAATGTACAGTATATGTTTATCCTCTATTTCCTACTCTCACTCTTTTTCAAAGACATTTCAATTAGGGTTTGGTTTTAATTGAGTAGTATACAGTACATAAAGAATGTGTTTGTCTAAAAGACACTTTTTGTACATTTTGACACAAACCAACACTTCCAAACACAAAATCCAATACAAGTGCAGTACAATGTCATTCAAAACGGAACCTTCTTATGTTCTTAAATGTGATTTTATGACTCATGTTCACCATTCAGGTGTACCTAATGTTGTGGCCAACGTAGTGGATTGTTGCATATGGGAATCCTGCACTGATTTCTTGAAGCTGAGATGATAAATTGGAAATGACTTCTGGATGATCAGGAAGGACTATATAGCATGTTGCATGTAGCTCTTTGAATTAGTGATGTTCCATACTACTACTTTTCTTTCGGACCAATACAAGTTCGAACACTCAACTTTTGAGTAGTCACCGATAATGTATATGTACTGATACCACTAGTACTTTTGATCCATGAAATTTCCCAAAATAACAATGGCAGAACATTTTAAAGAAAGACCTATATATCCCAATATAACAATTTTAACTTAAAATAATACGGAATTGCAATTTTTTTATTTTTCTAATTTTGAGTTCTTGATCATAAAATGGCCACATGCCGTCGCAAGTACCGATGCCTTGAAATGAGGCCTGGTATCAGCCCAATACTGATACCTGGTATCGCTACTTGCCCACCCAAAAAACAATGAGAGATCATTTTAAAGAAAGACTTACATATCTCAATGGGGCATATGCTATGGAAAAGGCGGGACTTCTGACTTCCTGATTTTCACACATCGGCTTTGTTTCCGTTTCCTGTTTGCGACGTGTGGGCCGCGTCACAGTGCTTGCGCTTCCGCCTTTGTGCCCCTTGGTTGCGTGTTCCCATCGACGGGTGCGAGTGTGTCTGTCTCAGTTGTCCGAAGCATTTCAGAGAGTTGAAACGGCCTGCACGCTCCCGCCCGTCGACGGTTTGGGGACGCAGGGGTGGGGGGTGCGAGTGTTGGAGTAACAGTGTGTAGAATTTAGTGGCATCTCGTGGTGAACTAATACAATGCAATGATTTAAAGGATCTTTTTGCAGTTTGTCACTTTTTTACTCGTGACTGCCGCCTCTGGCCCAAAGCGCAACTGCAGCATCTGTGTCAGGCTCGTTCATGGTGCGCGTGCGAGTACGTGCACCATCTTAAAGCGCCAGCCGCAGTTGACAAACAAAGACATGACTTCAAATGAGGTCAGAAAAACTCCGCCCCTCCGCTCCCCAAAGAAACTGGAGTGTGGAGGGTCCGCCCACTCTACTATAAAGGGAAGATAAAAGCTGATAGGTGCAGTCAGAGTAAAACAGTCAGGGCTCTTCGTACTCATCTGGGCATTGGTGGAGCATGCATGATGTAGAAAAAGCTTTAATATTGCCTTTTTAAACGGCATAATGCACCTTCAAATTTTACGGTGCCACACTTTGACTACAATCAAAAAATCCACCATAGAGAGAATCCCGCAATAAGTGAACCGCAAAGTAGCGAGGGAACACTATATATAAAAAAATGTGGATTGATTTTATATAACTTTTTTTTTTAATGAATGAACATTGAAAAATAAAAAAAATTCCTATTCTCCTCATTTCTTGTTCCTGATCATAAAATGGCCACAAAAGAACATTGCAAGTACCAATAGCTTGAAAATAAGGATCGGCCCAATACAATGCATGGTTGAATACGTTATACAGTATCTGCAATATTTCATGAGGTCAAATGATCCACAGTTCTATAAAAAAAAAAAGAAAAAGTTTTACAATTAACATTTCCATCTGTTGTTGGTGCATCTCATTCATTGTTCGTTTTTAGGACGGTGAGAGTGTGCAAAGGCAACATGAGCTTTGGCTTCACTCTCAGGGGTCACGCGCCTGTGTGGATCGACTCTGTCATCCCCGGTAAATGCAACATACAATAGTACAGTTGTTTAGAAACGCTTTTGTGAGCAAATGTCCTCTTGCTTGGACTTATTTTGTTTGCAGGGAGCGCAGCAGACAAGGCAGGTCTAAAACCAGGAGACCGCATCCTGTTTCTCAACGGACTTGACATGAGGTAAATCAGAACAAACTTGATGAAAGTGGCTCGTTTCAGATTAATTGAAATTCTGTATTTCCTCAAACAGCGTAATTGTGTCATCCACTTAGGATTTTATAGCTGTTCTTATCCGCACGCAGTTAAGAGGCTGACATTCATCCGCCGTTTACCTTCACAAATCACGTGTGCGACCTTAGGACCTCCTCCCACGAGAAGGTGGTGTCCATGCTGCAGGGAAGCGGTGCCATGCCCACTCTGGTAGTGGAGGACGGCCCGCCCTCTTTCACCATGTCGGAGCAGGACCTGGCAGGGGGCGGCATTCCCACCGAGCGCGCTCGCTCCCCCGTGCTCAGCTCCCTGCAGTGGGTGGCCGAGATCCTGCCGCCGAGCATCCGAGTCCACGGCCGCACCTTCGGGCAACAGCTGGAGCACCTGCTGACCATCCAGGAGAGGTACACCATCTGCAAGGCTCTGGAGAACTTCTTCCAGCACAGGTGGGCAAGTAGAAACAAAAACACGTGTGTGTTCTGTGAATGAATTCCAAGACGGGGTGTGTTTCCATGGCGACAGGAATGTGGACACGCTGATCGTGGATGTGTTCCCAGTGCTGGATACTCCAGCCAAACAGGTCATCTGGCAATTTGTTTACCAGCTGTTGACGTATGAAGAACAAGAACACTGCCAGAGCAAAATCTCGCGCTTCCTTGGATTCAAGGCGCCAGGTGGGAGTGCACTTTTTGTCTGTTTACGGCATTCGTTTTTATCAGGTGGCGGGAAAAGCACTGTTATTCATGTGGATCTATGTCAATTTAATCTAATAAATATATTTGCTATGCATGAACTATATGGGACTATTACTATAACTAATTACATTTCAAGTCCGTCCTCTGATTGGATGGAGGGAGTGAAACTGTTTGACTAGTAAAACACATCCTGTTATATTCCAATCATGTTTAGTATTGATGGTTTCTACATTTTTTTTCTTTTTTGAGAGCTCAGTATTGTTCATTCAGTAATTTTACCGATTTGACATGTCATCATCATTGCTCTCTTTATTTTCAATTTTTTTATTTTTTTTATTTTGTATGTGTGTGTGCATGTGTGCGTGCGTGTGAGTGTGTACTCATTAGTTCATCTAAAACCTATTAAAAATCCCAGACCGTTCACCTAAACCGAATACTTCAGAATCCAGCTAGAGTCGTGAGGTTGTCAGGAGACCCGAGGAAGGATCAAAGAAAAGAAAGGAAAGTGAAATCCAGCACCGACCAGACATTACCTACTACCATGGCTTCTACAATTACAACGTGATATTAAAAGGTGGATCCCCACTGTTGGGCCAAGTGCAAGACCCGCCAATTATGGAGCTTTAACATCCTGGTCACTCTGTTGATCCAGAATAAATCGTTCTCAGCCGTTTGGTCCTTGTGCGTGTTTGTGTGCCTTTTAGTTCCACCACCACCACCACCACCTCCTCCTGCTCCTGCAGAGCCCGAGGCTGCCCCTGAACCCCATCGCCGTAGCAGCTCCATGAGGGTGACGGGCACCACCTACAGGAGCAGTGTGAGGGGGCGGAGCTCTGATGACCTGCTCATTGGCACACACTTGAGCATGGGTACAGAATCAGACTTTTTTATTATTATCATTTTTATTCTGACATACCTACTAAACAGATGTCCGGCATGTACTGTATAGTGATCCTCTTTTTTTATCATAACATTAGGTAGTGGGTACAACTGTTTTTTGTTAGTTTTTTTGTATAACTAGACAGGGTAAACTCTTGTTTTAGGGGGGTGTAAGTGAGGCTATAAAACCGTCTCCAGCAGCTAAATATTTTTATTTGATATGATATTGTGCTGGAGTACTTAGCATTATTGGCTGTGAGTACCCACTAATTATTTTTTTTTTTCATTTCAACTCCTTATTCCCTAAACTATATTTGCATGTAATGTAGGCTCAATGATTAAAGCAAATCTCATTTCTAAGTGTTTATTAATAACACAAATCAACCCTAAAGCCAAATTTATCAACCATATTGCACATGAATGTTTCCCTAGTGTCGGAACATTAGTCCGTTTGCGTTTAGCGCATTGTAATCTGCCTGGATCAATTTAGGCTTCCGTGCAGACTCGCTGCTGGAGGCAGGAATGAGGTTGGCTCCAGGAGAAAGACAATCAGGGGATGGCACCTCTCTTCCCGAGACTCCCAACAACCTCACAAATGTACGTACCAGCCCCTTTCCACTGGAGTCCAATTACTATTTGCGGAACAAATGAGGGCAAAAGGTTTAAATGTGCTCTTTTACATTTCCACCAAACAAGCTATCTGCCGTGTACGCTGAACTGGAGAACATGTACGCGGCCAAGAGATCCAAGTCCCTGAAGACTCGCCTTCCTCCCGCCCCTGAGACTTTGCTGGATCTGGACCCTTCCTCCCGCACAGGTTCCCCTAACACAGGTAGCCCCACCAGGACCTGCTTCTACTGTATTGATGCTGTCTGGAACTGACATGAGCTAACGCATCGTATGCCGTACCCTCTCGACTTAATGCATGCATCGTGCTCTGTATTTCTCAAGATGGGATATGATAGAGAGGATAGGTGGAATGATGAAAAGTGCTGCAGTGCACCAATGCTAAATCCCCAAGCAGCTAACCCATTTTTCAATCTTATGAATATCCTTGAATTTTACATCGATGATGATATTTATATTACATTAAACCCAAAGCAAGGTAGACCTTTGAAAGTTTTGTTGTCAAAGTAGCGCACTTGGGCTTTCGGATTTGGTGATGGTGGGAAGTGGAAGTAGGAAACACACAAGAGGCCCGATGCCTAAAAGCAATTTGGATTGAGTGAATGCAACTTTTTTGCATCCTCACTATCAATAGTTGAGTAGGATACCAATATAATGGATCCAAACTTCCTCTAGCACTTTCTGACACCCAAGTAGCAGTCGCACTGATCAAAATGGTGGAGCTGGAAACCTTTTTTCCCAACCATGCCAAGTAGAAATCCTCTTCTGCTTCTGTTACTATTTGCACACCACAATCACCAGTCTGCTTTGAAAATTTCATTGAGATTTTCTGTTCCAAACCATACATTGAAAACATGGCACAAAAAACGCATATGTCTTCCTTGTTTGCAGGTAGTCGAAAAGGCCCCCCACCCCCGATAACCTGGCCAGATCCTCTCCCGAGCCCTCCCCTTTCTCAATTCTACCCATCAGGCCTGACGAGCCAGAACAGCGGGGAGTCCAACCCCTACATCAGCCTGGACAGCCCACCACCTTCACCGCCGGAGCTCATTGATTTCCCGTCAAGTCCGCCGCCGCACCGCAGCAGCAAACGGCGATATACTTTCTCCAAGCCACCGCGCTCGGAAGACACCGACCGCTTTCTGGACGCTCTGAGCGAGCAGCTGGGCCAGCGAGTAGCAATCGAGGATTTTCTCACTCCTGAAAATGACTACGAAGAGGTTTGTTTGTTTATGTATGTATATTTATTAGGGGTGTCAATATTAGTGCGTTCATTTTGAGTTTATTTAAAGTTCCTTTAACACCACTATTTTTTTTTGCACGCGATTAATGACCGCCTCTTACTTGTAACCCCTGTATTGGGGGAATTCCAGTCGCAATGCAGCAGACACGTCTATGTCAAAATTTAACAGTGATAAATTTAATAATAATGCATATATTTGTGGAGACAGGGGTCAGGTTGTGTTTTACAATTTTAAAAATGTGCAGAATTTCACAAGTTACTTCATATTAAACATTAGATAGCTCTTAATATGAAAAGAACAATGCACTGAGCTGTCAACGTCTTACAAATGCACTTATGCCACCTAGTGGCAGAAAAATGACATCAATATCACACTCGTTTTTTACAGTAAAGTACATCTTTTTTAATTTTTGCATTCAATTTTAGGAATTATTATGTAATTACTGTATCAATGACTAAAAGATGTGGCCATATTTCTATTAGTTTGACATTTTCCCCCACTTTAATGTTAACAAGAATATGAAAACATGGGGGGGGGGGGGGGAATCATTGTACATTTTATACATTTAGAACAGAAATAAAATGTGTGATTAATCGTGAGCTAACTATAGAAGTCATATGATTAATTACGATTAAAAAAATGTAATTGCCTGACAGCCCTAATATTTAGATATTCTTAAAGGGGAAGTCAACCCTCAAATTTTCTTGACTACTTCTATGCAGCCCCACTAGTCTAAACACAGTACTCTGATTAATATTACGTTAGTGGAATTGTGGAATTTGAGTTAAGTAGCTAAATCCACCAGTTTTTATCCATGTCAGTAGGCGGCCATTTTGCCACTTGCTGCAAGGTAACAACCAATCATGGCTCACCTGTTTTCTGAAGCTGAGCTGTGATGAGATCTTCTAGCCTAAATGGTCACATCATGGACAGAAAAATTAATTGTGGGGGAGGTGATTAAATTAGCATAACGCCACGAGGGCTCACTCACAGAAACATGATCAGAAATTGGCAAATAAACAGTTTAGTTGCTTGTTTAATTTCACACTTGATGGGCGAGGATGCACTCAAAAGACTGAACTATTAGTATACAGTACAAGCAGCTAAGAATTTCATTTTCAAATATGTCCCTTTTAATGACAGGAGGTTGTGCAGGTGTCATTCCCAGATGATGAGGAGGAGGAGGAGGAAGATAATGATGAAGAGTCAGGAATGGACGAAGAAGAAAACGGAGGGTTCGTGGGTCCCGAGCTGAGCAGCCCGAGCGACATCCAAAGCAGCAGCGGGGACGATAACGCTTCCTCCCTCACCTATTCCTCTTCTTCTGACCACATCCCACCGCCCCCCATGACGCCTCCTCCACCTCCGCCCGTTCAGTTCAACGACTCGCCGGCTCCTCCGCCTCCAGCTGCACCTGCACCATCTCAACCGCCACCACCACCACAACAGCAGCAGCCTAGCTACACCCCCGAACACTCGCCAAGAGCTTACGTGCCCATCCGCCGAAAATCTGGCCCGCCTCCCCCACCCCCGCCCCGCAGTAATCCACCACCAAAACGACACTCCTTGCATAAAGTGCTGCTTTCTAAAGAGGAACTGCAGGTCCAGGCTGCCATACAAGAGCTTAAGGCCTTTCAAGAGCAGCAGTCTTACGAGTCCTACGAGGAGCAACAAGCGTACAAAGAGAGGCAAGCGTACGAAGAGCTGAAGGCCTTGGAGGAACAGCAGTTGTATCAGGAGCAAATGTTGAAGGAGCGACAATCCTATGAGGAGCAAAAGGCGTTTGAGGAGCTGAAAGCGTTTGAGGAGCAGATGTTTCAGGAGCAACAAGCCTTTCAGCAAAGACAAGAGCAAGCCTACCAGGAGCAAAAAGCTTACGAGGACCAACTGATGCAGCACATCTACCAGAGCCACCACTCAATGCCTGCCCAGCCCACCCAACAGAAGACCCACTCGCCTCTACCGCTCCAGCAACTTCACCAATCTTTACCTCCACTCCCTGCACCAGAATCCACCACTCACCACTCTCACCATCCTCATTATATGATGCGGCAAGCGCAGCAGCAGCAGCAGCCCCACCCGGGGCTCCACCACCGACGCTTGTCCCGGTCGGCCCCGCCTCCGCATCACCCGCCTCCTCTACCCACGGCCACCCCAACTCAGCAGTATACCGAGGGCATTTACCAAAGCCACCAAAGCCTCAGGGCCCAGCCTCACCATTCGTCAGCCGAGATGCTCCACCACCCCTCAGCGGAGATCATCCACCAGTTGCAACAAGCGCAAATCCACCAACCGTCGGCGGAGATGCTGCAGATGCAACAACCCAGCAGCCACTACTCTTCTGCGGAAATCTTCCACCAAATCCACCAGCCCAACATCCATAACTCCTCGACGGAACTCCTCCATCAAGCTCAGCAGATGATGCAGAGGCAGCCTCACCACTCCTCCACCGAACTTCTCCATCAAGCCCACCAGATGCAAAGGGGGCAGCCCCACCATTCGTCCACTGAGCTGCTCCATCAGATGCACCATCCCCAGCCCCATCACTCCTCCACGGAGCTCCTCCACCAGCCCCATCAGATGCACCAACCCCAGCCCCATCATCACTCCTCCATGGAGCTGCTGCATCAATTCCAGAAAGAGCCTTCCTCCCAACCGGTGCAGATGACCCGGGAGAACCACTCACACCAGAGCCGCAGGAGTCTAAAAAGTCACCACCAGACCCAAGCCCCACCACAAGGGCAGACGGTCCCCCAAACGCATCACCCCCAGCCCATTAAGCCATCCCCCCAGAGGCCCCATTCAATTCAGCAGACCCACCACCACTCCAGCAGCCCCCACATCCACCACATCCACCACATGACCCCGCAGCCTCCGCCGCAGGACTACCAGCACCAGATTCACGTGATCCATCCGCCGCAGCAACCCCACCGATCCCACCCGCTCCTGTCCACGTTCCAGCCGCTCCAGCCGCTCCAGCCGCTCCAGCCGCACCAGCCCACGCTCTCCACGTTCCAGCCCCTGCCCCAGCATGGCCAATCCCAGCACCAGGCCCCGTCGACCACCCAAACGACCCGGCCCCATTCCCAACCGTCCCACCACCTGATGCAGTCCCAACACCAGCCCCAGCACAAACCCACGCAGAGTCAAATTCAGCCCCAGTCGCTCCCCCACTCGCTATCTGACCCCACGGAGCACCTGGAGCCTCCACCACCACCGCCTCTGCCTCCGCCCTGCTCCCCTCCACCCTTACCCAGGCCCACCCTCTCCAGGATGGACTCCCACCACATGAGTGTCAAGAGGCTGCGCTGGGAACAGGTGGAGAACTCTGAAGGCACCATCTGGGGCCAGGTGAAT
Source organism: Vanacampus margaritifer (assembly GCF_051991255.1). NCBI lineage: Eukaryota > Metazoa > Chordata > Actinopteri > Syngnathiformes > Syngnathidae > Vanacampus > Vanacampus margaritifer. The sequence goes on from NC_135433.1 coordinate 27,804,552, forward strand.
GGTGGGCTATTTGCACGTGGGGTATGCAGGCTACATTTGACAATTTCAAAAAGAAAAGAGTCTTTAAATGTATGCAATGGAATTACCAAAATCTTAACCATATGAGCAGCACAATTTACTGTCCAACTAATGTGCCATTGTAGTACAGCTGTTGGGAAGTTGATCTTATGGCTATGCAACTTCCTTTCACCTTTAAATGAGCGTTTTTCGTTTTCAAAGGGGGAACAGTTTTATTTTATTTTAACTGCATTTTACTATATTATATCATTGCTGTTGGGTAGAATCCTCACATTTCCAAAATCACTACTATTCAGGAAATTAGAGTTACTATTCGCCTAATATGACATTAAAAAAACAAATAGCTTCCCAAACTCTTTCTCAAAGGTTTTGGACTCATGAGTGATGCAACAGATTAAAACCATGAGCTGACTCGGCATTGTCATAAGAAGAAATTAATCTGCAGGTTATCCTCGTGGCTGACCACTTCCTTCTGCAGCAGATGTCCATTTTTAACAAAACAGGCTCACTCAAATGTGTCTAACGTAACTATTTCTTCTTTTTTTTTTTTTATTGTTTGAAGAACATCCAGACTTTCAATCTTAAGAGGATTTAATGCTGCACGGCTCTTGCAGAGTTAGGGAAGACAGAAAGAGTTTTATGAAAATTTTCAAGTTCTCAAGCTATTTTCAACTCTTTAAGTTGGAAACAATGTGTAAAAAGAACAGATATGGGGACAGGAACAATGAATGAATGAAAATGAATCTCTTACTGGACGTTACTTAATATTAGTCCTGTGGTTGTTAGTAACACTGCAACCTTGTCTCGTATCTGTTGTTAGTTGGGCGCAAATTCTGACCATGAGAAACTGCATGACATGGTGAAGTATTTGGACCTGGAGATGCACTTTGGGACACAGAAAGGTTCCCGTAAGTTTATCTGTGGGCTTCACTTGTGACATACTGTATATGCCTCTCTACTGTGTAAGTTTTTTTTGCTGTTAAAGGGATACTTGACTCATTGAGACATTTTTAACCGTAAGAAGTTAATATTTTGTCCAGAATTACCGTAATGTGATAACTTCTTTATTTTTCATGTACAATTAACTCATTCACTGCCATTGACGGCTATAGATGTCAAAAATTCATTTTAACATTATTTTAACATTTTTTCCCACTTTTGTTAACAAGAGTATGAAAACCTAGATTTTTAAAATTGTATTAGAACAGATATAACATTTGTGATGAATCGTGAGTTAACTAATGAAGTCATGCGATTAATTACGGTTAAAAATTGTAATCACCTGACGCCCCTAATTTCTAATAATCTTTTCTTAAAAATAAAAAAAGATTATAAAAAAATAAATAAATAAACAAATAAATATATATATATATATATATAATTTATTTTTAGAGAAAAGATTATTAGAAATTTTGGGCATCAGGCAATTAAAATTTGTCATCGTAATTAATTGCATGACTTCACTAGTTAACTCACGATTAATCATAACTTTTATATCTGTTTTAAATGTACAAAAAAAATCTAGGTTTTCATACTCTTGTTAACAAAAATTGAAGAAGAAAAAAAGTTAAACTAATAGAAATAGTTTAAATGAAATTTTGACGTCTATAGCTGTCAATGGCAGTGAATGAGTTAAGGGGGAAGTCAACCCAATTTTTTTTTATTCGAAAAATATATATTAATAAAATAAATGTTTTATGCAGCCCCACTGGTCTAAATATGTTATTCTGGTTAATATTGCGTTAGTGGAATATGATTTAAGCAGCAATATCCAGCCCTTTTTATCCATCTCAGGGGGCGGCCATTTTGCCACTTGCTGTCGACTGAAGATGACATCAATGTTGCTCAGGTCGAAGGGAACAACCAATCACAGCGCAGCTTCAAAAAACAGGTGAGCTGTGATTGGTTGTAACCTGATCCTTGAGCAACATTGATGTCATCTTCAGTCGACAGCAAGTGGCAAAATGGCCGCCCCCTGAGATGGATCAAAATGGCTGGATTTCTTCATAACTCTTATTCCACAAATGTAATATTAATCAGAATATCATATTTAAACTAGGGAGGTCATATATAACATATTATTGTCAAGAAATGCTTAAGGTTGACTTCCACTTTAAAAACTAATGTTTCCACTTGCTGTCGACTGAAGATGACATCACCTGTGCTGAGGAAATAGGTAACGACCAATCACGGCTCACCTGTTTTCTGAGTTTGGTCAGCAAACTTAGCCATGTTGGTCGTTACCCGTTTCCTCAGCCCAAGGTGATGTCATCTTCAGTCGACAGGAAGTAGAAAAAATAGTTTTTTAAAGATATTAATTGTTCATAAAAAATAATGAAGTTATCACATTAATTGTAGACAAAATGTTATCTTCTTATTGTTGAAAATGACTCAATGAGTCAAGTATCCCTTTTAGTATTTTTATTGAATGTGTTCTATACCGCTATTGCAACAACTTCTTACTTTGACTTTTAACTCACAAATGTATTTTTAGTGCTTGCTCCAGAGCCCTTACCACGACTGGAAACATTTAAGAAAAAAGATGTTATTGAAATTCTGTCCCACAAGAAGGCCTACAATGCATGTAAGTGTGGAATTGTGCAATGTGTGCTCGCAACATCATGTGATGTTCAAATGAATTGAACGGTTAAGTTGAAGTCTAGTCTGCAATTGGAGAGTGTTAATGATGCTCCATTCTTGCCCAGCCATCTTGATTGCCCACCTGAAGCTGTCCCCCGGAGAGCTGCGTCAGGTGCTGATGAGCATGAGCTCCGACAAGCTGGAGCCGTCTCACATTAAGCAGCTGCTGCTATACGCCCCCGACGCAGAGGAGGTCAAAAAGTACCAAGAGTACAGGGAGGACCCCGGCAAACTCAGCGAACCGGACAAATTTGTGTTGCAGGTAACGTATAAATCAAATAGTTTGATTGGATAAAGAAGCGGTTGAATTGGTCATTTTCTTTCTAAAAGAAAATAATTACTGTATCCTCCTGAGACCAAGCTTGTTTTTTCATAGTCATAAAGCAACTTCACAGTTTTAAGTCAACTCTTACCTTTTCAAACTAATGAAACTGAGTTCTCCTCGACTCTTTTTTTCTTTGCTTTTTCATAAGCATTAGGAGCATGCATACATATTCATGAATTTGCAATTTTCCTTTCTTCCCCCCCCCTTAAAACGTAGTTGCTGTCGGTGCCCGAGTACAAGACCCGCCTGGAGAGCCTCCTCTTCAAGTGCTCACTGCAGGAGAAGACGGAAGAGCTGAGGGGAGCCTACGAATGCATTAGCAAGGCCTCGTCAGAGCTCAGGAGCAGCAGGAAGCTGGCAAAGATCTTAGAGGTACAATCCCAGTCAGAAAGGGCAAAGAAATGATTTGACGCTTTTCTTGTTATATTATTCTTGAATTGTCCTCATTTAAAAAACAACAACATCTTTTAAAATAACTAACATTATTGACGTTACTCTTCCAATATTGCGATCATTTCTACAGTTTGTGTTGGCCATGGGGAACTACTTGAATACCAGCCAGCCTAAAACCAACAAGACGACTGGCTTCAAGATCAACTTCCTGACAGAGGTACAAAAACCTGCAGAATCTGCAAAAAAGTGCACCTTCATAGACAGAAAAAAATCCTGCCTAATGCTTGGATTTTGTCTTTAAGATTAATGCTTTGCTCCCTGAATAATAGGAAAGGAGACTACTATACTGTATGATGCATTTTCCCACCAATTAAAAGAGCTCCCTGGTGTCTGATGCTCCCTTTAGTAATTATTGCCTCATGAATGTAACGTTTTTCTCTCACTAGATAATTGTGAATTCAAGCTTTTGAAACTGATAAGAGCAACCTGTCCTTCATCTTGGCAAGTAGGCCATAAAAGTATTTCCTGTACTCTGCAAAACTTCAAGATAGCGAAGTCCTGAGTGAATCACCCGCTTGCTAGCTTCCGCAGTAGAAAAACTGCAAGTCATCCTTGCATTGGTTTTCTTTTTGGTATTTCGGGGGGAGGTTGGCAACCCCCTCTCAAGTCAAGATATAAAATGTTACCGTTGTGATATTGTGTCGGAGAAGCAAGAAAACAAAGAGGGTCGATGCTTTGTTATTCTCTCCTAGCATTTCTTAAAAAAATCCTGCATTTCTGCAGCTGAGCACAACAAAGACGGTGGATGGGAAGTCGACATTCCTGCACATCCTGGTCAAGTCGTTGTGCCACCATTTTCCCGATGTGCTGGATTTTTCCAAAGATCTCACCATGGTTCCTCTTGCAGCCAAAGGTGATTATTGACACTTTATAAACAAAGTGTCCTAACTTATGTCAATGTGATCATTTTATCAATCGATCAATTCAGTCAACCAAAGGACTATCACATCTGACGTGAACGATCTGCACGGAACCATCCGGAACATCCGCGCGGCATGTCAGAAAATGCCCGCCACCGCTGAGGATCGCTTCGCCACCGTCATGAGCGTATCCTTCACCGTTAGTACAAGCTTGCAAGAAGAAAAAAAAAAACCTGGTCATGACCCTTGACCTGTGCAGACCTTTCTGGAAAACAGCCATCCGGCCGTGCAGTCTCTGGAGTCTCTCCAGCAGAACGCTCTGGAGGAGTTCTCTCGAACGGCCTCCTACTTCGGCGAGGACGGCAAAAGCAGCAACACGGAGGCCTTCTTTGGCATCTTTGCTGAATTCATGAGTACATTCGAGGTGAGGATGATGATGGAGTTCATTTTTGGGGGGTTGGTGGTGGTTTTTAAGTCTTCATTTCCCACAAATAGATACACTTTACAAACATGAATTTCCTTTAATGACTAACTTAATGGTGTGGAGATAAAACAATTTAAACAATGCGTTAATTCTGTACTGTACCTCAATCACCAGTTTTATTGCTACTTTCACAAATTGCTCATCCTCATAAACTTTTATGACTTCAATCACCAAAGCATCAGCATCTTTATTATTCAGTGCTGCAATACAGTCAGACACAAAGCAAAGACAAAACTCTTGTTGCCTGCCTACAGGCTTTACTGTTGTAGTGACTACAATGTTTATTTATTTATTTATTTATTTATTTACCACAGAGGGTTCTGAATGATCAGCAGGCAGCCGAAAACCCGAAGAGTCCGAGAAGTCCTCGAATGTCCTCCCCGCTGGCCTGGTAGCTCCTACAAGAAATGATACGCACAAACACGTTCACAGTATAACGCTTGTAGCATAAGCCACAGGTGGGCAAAGTATGACCCGCAACATGTGGCCCATTCGGTTCTTTTATTTGGCCCACCAAGCAATGACATAATCAAGAGATTTGCCCAAATCTTAGGATATCCGTTAAAGACCTTGTAAAGTGAATTCAAAGTTTTGTTTCTAAATATTTTGGCTGAAAACCTGCAAAGACTGAGAAGCAGTTTTACTCAAATGTGGAGGAGATACGGTTGACTTTTTTTTTTTTTTTACAATTTCAGTTTTCTGTGATGAAAACTGCGCTCAGTGAGGTAGTTGGCGTGCGGCATCAGTCCCTTGCGCCTCGCATTTCCTGTCACCGGACGCTGTAAGCAAATATAGATTTGCCAAGCTCAAAGCCATGTATGGACGTGTAGGCTTAGGAAAGATCCTTGACTAAGTCACTTCCGGTTTTCAGCCGATACGGCAACAAGCAACTTGATGTTCCACCGTTTCAGATTCAAAGTTGCCAGGATAGTTAACAACAGCCTTTATTGACTTACTTTCACTTAATAGGGACTTGATTCAAATTGATGTCAGTTTTGACAACTTCATCTGGCACAAACGTTTGCACACCCCTGGTATAAAGACTTGCATGATTCTGTACTAGTAGAAATGTACTTCATTTGATACATCTGTTTTATCCAAGACCAGATTTGTCACTAATATTCTGCCCCCACAAAGGCAATAATACTCCCATAATTGAATGGTTTTAATTATAGTGGTCGTAGTTTGCAGTACGATCGTGAAGGTGTATATAATGACGTTTTTGGTAATAATATAAAAAACATTTTATAGAATGTATAATATTCCATGCACTCAAATATGTAACTAGTTGCACTTTTCTCAGCCAAATCAGCTTTTATGTATAATTTCTATTAGGAAGGAACATAAAAGATAGATGATCTATTAATCTCGACCGACAGTGTACATTTCATGTAAAGATTGCACGTATAAGTTTCCTTTTCCCCTACAATAGGTGGGTGTGCACTTTAACACCACAATAAAGTCATTTATGTGAAGCATAACTTTGCATTTGTAGACAAGTGGGATGGAAATGGGAATTCATATGCAAATACGGTCCCCGAAAAAGTGCTGAGTCCAGTAGTAGCTTACTCAGATTACTTCATGTATATTTCTGAAGCAGCCCACCACACTGAATGTAAAATGAGTTCTCAATGAAGTGTAGCCGATATTGTCTAATGTCTAGACATGTTATGCGACATGTTATTATGACAAGCACTTGCTTACATATTATTTATTATTTTCTCTGAGCTGATAGCGGGAAGTGTGCAATATGCTGATGATTGCCTTGTGATCAACACGTCTATAGAAAAAGAAATTACTAGGAGGCTTAAATCAGAGCTTTCAAATATGACTGAACATATTTATTTTTTGTCGAGATTTAATATGTATGTCTTTTAATGTATTGGCTGCCGTGTTGTACATGAAGAGATCATTATACTGCAAATGTAATGCTTTGTAGAACATGCAGTAGAGCAACTATATATTTGAAAGCCTTTATCATAAATGCCAGAATATACAGTATTTATTGACCTCACTGTGCATCACGCCAGGGTGGCATAGCTGAAGATGTAGCATGGTAAGAAAAACAAGTAAAGCTTTTATTATTTGTTATCAATATCAAGAATAACAGTGGGTGTTTGTTCCATGGAAACACGAAGAAGGTGTATAATAGTATATTTCATTCTGTTTGGAACCTACTGCAGTTTGAATCTATGAAGAACAATCAGGGCCACACACACAAAAAGTAAAGGCTGATTAAATAATACTGGCATAACTACAAGAATAACTAGTATATTTAGTGTAGAAAAGTTTACATAAATTTTACAATATATATATATATATATATATATATATATATATATATATATATATATATATATATATATATATATATATATATATATATATATGCTGTCAAAGTTAAAGCGTTAACTGATTCGTTAATCACAAAATATTTGCGTATTTATCATAAATTAACGCAGATTAATCACACTATTAATTTGGACCATAGATTATCCTTTAGCGTGACAGCGCTTTTCAAGAGAGGAAAGAGGAGAGTGCGCCCTCTATTGGCTAAAGGCAATACTCATGGATACAAGTTCACCAGGAACTCCTAAACCGCCTGTAAATCTGTTGGGTTTTTTCTACATATAACATTGTGGCGTCAGTGTTGTTTCTGTAGTAAACCAGTTAGCACGTTAGCTAAATTAGCATGACATGATGCATAAAGTAATTTCAAACAAGGTGGTTTTAACGCCACAAGTAACTTACATAACCACATATAACCTTGTGGCAAGTAATATAATAAACAGTGGTACCTCAGAGTTTGAACATAATTAGTTCCTGCGAAGTGTTCAAAGTCTGAATTGTTTAACCTCCGAATCATTTTTTCCCATAGGAATTAATGTAAATGCAATGAATCCGTTCCAATGCTCCAAAAACAGAAAATTCCTATTTTAATTTCTATTTATGTTTTTTTTTACATTTACACCCTGTACAGTATAAACAATAAAAAAAAAAACTTTCCCTTTTTGTTGTGGTGTGATGGCATCAGTGGATGATAAATGCTATGTTAATGCTAGCTTTAGTTCAGTGCTGAGTTTGTGTATTTTATATTTGGCATATTGACTACTAAGCGGTCCTTGCGTGCGTTGTTTGACGTCAGGCACGTTGTTGAACAGCTAAAGTGGTCCTCGTGCCAGTATTTACGGAAGTAGTCACGGTAGTTACAACGGCGCAATAATCTCCTTCCTAATTCCACTGTGGTTCGTAGCACTGTATGTTTTTCTTTGCTGCCACTGACACTGTTGTCTTTCTTTGGGCCCATGGCGAAGAAAATTGTCGTGGAAAAATCAAAATGCACTCGCGAGTATGAAGCACCTCTGGGGGCATTCTCGATCTGACTGGAAATGAGCAGTGCATCGCCTCAACTACTGCAATGTGAGCATTCGGCATTGTTCGGCTTCGCTCGGCTTCACTCGGTTACCCGTTTTCAAGGTACGTTCGGCTTAGCTTGCTTTGCTTGGGTGTTCAAACTCCGAGGCAATTTTTACTATTTTTCGGTTGAAGTCCGAATTGTACGAGTTCCGAGACGTTCAAACACCGAGGTATATCGGTGTATCCATGAGTATTGCCTTTAGCCAACAGAGGGCGCGCTCTCCTCTCTCCTCTCCTGAAAAGCTGAAAGGCTTTCTCACGCTCAAAGCCCCGCCCCCAACCCCGCCCCCATGTTAAAACGATGCCAATAAATTGAAACTGAAAAAAAGAGAAGTGAAACTGAAAACCTGTGACACTCGGAAAAAAAAGATAGTAAAAAAAATCTGCAGATTGGCATTGAAAAAGACATCATAATATGAAAAAAATATGGTTAAAGAAAATAGTGTTTTTTAATGTCTGTATTTTATTTTTCAATACAACTTTTTACAATGCCAATACTTGTTTCAATATCAATGCAGCTATTTCCACAATGACAATTTTTTTTCAATACCAAATCTTATTGTCACTGTTGTGGCTTCATACCCCCACACACACACACCACACCCTACTACACCCCCTTGCTTCTTGCCATGACCTGGATTGCTGACAATCTACACAGAGAGAGAGAAAAACAGTTTCATATTTTTTATTGATTATGTGATAGCAAGTTCAAAATGATTCTAAACTTTCGACATTATTCCCATAGTTATATTCTAAAAATTATTCTTGTAAAATTCCAACTTAATTTTCGGGAAAAAAAATCACATTTTTCTTCTAAAATTCAAACTATTTCTGAAAATATAATAACTTTATAGTAATATTGCAACTTTCTTCCCTCAATATAATGACTTTATCCTCATGTTTGTTTTGTTTTGTTGTGTCCTTATGGATGTCTTTGTAGGCATTGACTTCTTTACCATGTCATTTTAAAATACTTCTTGCCACTGATGAGCCATTTTTTGATGATAATAAATAATCCGTATTGCTTAGTCTAATCCTTTTGTACCCAAGATGAGCTGTTGTGCATTTATGACCTGAAATTTGTATTGTATCTTTCACACCACTAACAATATAAAGTAACTTTATCTCCTTGGGTCGAGTCGTGCGTGTGCAATTACTGAACAGGCCTGTTGTGAGATAAGGCAACCTGTTATGTGTGCACTCGGAATGATCTTTTGTACACTTCCCGTGTGTGTGCGTGCGACGTTTGTGTGTGTGTGTGTGTGTGTGTGTGTGTGTGTGTGTGTGTGTGTGTGTGTGCGTGTGCGTGTGCGTGTGCGTGTGCGTGTGCGTGTGCGTGTGCGTGTGCGTGTGCGTGTGTGTGTGTGTGTGCGTGTGTGAGAGAGAGAGACAATAAATTGTTCACATTTTAACTAATGCTCAGTGTGCACATGTTGAAAGTGGAGTTTGATCTCCTGATGCGTGAATCAAACTTCCTTGCGCTCATTCTCTCGTACTCGGCTAATTGCTGGACATGCTTTGTTGTCTGTGGCAACCTACAGAGAGGTGAGTTTTTTGGGGGTAATTGACCGTATAAGACAAACTTTTACCTCAGGTAAGCTGTTGATGTTTCTGTTTTGTAAATGATGCCGTTGTGGCTGTTTTTCTTGTTTGTGGCAAATACACAATGCTTGCAAGTTAATACTGTAGCCCAGGCATGGACTAACACACACACAAAAATAAAATTAAATCATCACTGGCCCGCTGGTTCAGTTTGCTGGCTATATCGCAAATGGATTAATGGGCTGCTCTCTCTTTAAAATGGAGGAAAATATTATAATTAAATAGCACTGCGTCAGCCCAAAAAGACGCTGGCCCACCGGGTATCTGCTCTATGCCAGATGGCTAGTCCAGCTCTGCCCAAACTCAGAGATGGGCAACTGCCCCCTTAATGAAAAAGAAAAAAAGAAACGGGTACAAACCTTTTTTCATGGAAAAAATATATATTCGAAGTTTATCAGTGGTTTTTGGGAGTTTACGAAAAGTCTTTGCTCTGGAAGGAAACCTAGTATATCGGTTATTATGGGACTGCTGCGTAGCAAAGCAGTAGCAAAGCTACTGCTTGCGAAGCAAAGCAGGCACATATTACTATCCTAGGAAAATCGGGTTTATTATTTCTGATAAATTTTATTGTATTATCTTCCACAGATTTTTCCGCAAAAATGCGACCCGTACCGTAGATCGCACCGGCACGAATGAGGTATCAAACGATGCGGCTCGATCTGACTCGCTGCAGCATTACTTTTCTTGGAATTCCAAGTTACCATGGCGACGCAATTCCCCAAAAAGTCCCAAAAAAAAGTCCCATTGGAATGAATGGGAAACCGAAAATAATCAAATCAAATCAAGCACCTTTTTCCAAGACACGCTGCGCGCGCATACGTTACCCGGCCGATATTAATTTTAGCTTATTTTGTCGCAATTTTTCTTATCTTTAGCTCAGCGTCGAAATTTTTTTGGAGGAATGAAAGCTCTTCCCCCTGTGCGGGTTCAAAGAGAGTGAGCGAAAGGGAGAAAATGTGCCTTTTAACATTGGTGTGTATTGCGTCTGCTTGAGTGGGAGCAATTAGCCCCAGAGTGAAGAGAGTCAAAAATCTATTACCAAAAGTTTCACTTCAACTCGTCACCATGGCCACAATCTTTGCTCACTAGACATCAAATTCGCACATTTTGTTGTCACAAGGGTCTTCTTTCAGACAAACCCACTTTTAGTTTAGTACCTCTTTTTTTCACTTTAAGCGAGGAGAAGTCGGACTTTCTTGCCTAACTTTTTCATGTTAATTTGGTCGGCTTTTTCTCTTCTTCTTTTTTTTTAGTCTAACATTTTCAACCTGCTCTAATTTGGTCATTTTTCATCCGTTTAAAAAAAAATGAGAACATGCTCGCGTTCCCCAAACCCTTGCCGTTCTAACGAGCCATTTCTGGAATCTGCATCTTCAACCGTTAGGTCATGAGAGGCTTTTGTTCGAGGTAAGCGTTTCTCATACATTTCAGTTGAATGTGTGTGCGTGATGTCTCCAACATACTTTTAGTTGATTATGGTTAACTTCCACATTTCTTGACCGATTCCAATCGTTTGAATTTTAAACTGTTCAGCTCATTTAAATTTTTTTAAATACATTTTGTAAAAAAAAAAAGCACAACATTATTATTATTTTTTTATTTTTATTAAATGGACTGCTATTTAAATAGTGCTTTTTATTACAAGTGCTACTACTAAAAGTCCTACTACTACTACTATTGCTAAAAGTACTACATGCGTCTTTCCACCTTGCAAGAGTCAGCAGTCCCATTCAAAATGTATTTTTATTATTCCAATCGTTTGTTGTTGAAGACTGGATCTTTTTTTTTTGGGGGGGGGGGGGGTAGTATTATGAAAAATGAAATGATGAACAGTATATTTGTTAAAAAAAAAAAAAGACATGCAAATATTTTGTCCATATTTAAAATATGTGATCCAATGTGGCCCCCAGTAGCTGTGATGAAAAATGATGGTCCCCTTCCTCATTTACGTTGCCAATCCCTGCACCAACCACTTTAATTAACAGCAATTCAGTCAAAATAAACAAGTTTATTGACTCTGTATTTATCAAATGTATAAATGTGAATGCTTCTTACATGTACCTGCTTCTAGTATAATATTACTACGAGTGGTTTGTTCTAACAAGTCTTTCTTCAATAAATGATGGAAGTACATAACATTTTAACCACAATTGTTAATATAATGATTCTTTCCAGATGACCTTGGATCTTGAGGGAACCCAACAAGGGAGCACCATGTCTACGACAGCGTCTCCAGGCGGAGGAAATGCTGCCTTTGTAGCTCTGGACATTGTGGTACTGGTGCTCTACTTTATCTTGGTTATGGCTGTAGGCTTTTGGGTAAGTCAAAGATGTGCAGCTTATCAGGAAATATGTCATCTAATGAGCTGCAAGATAAAAGATACTGCTTTAAATGATTTAAGTGGCACAGGTCTGTGCTGTTATATGCTGGATTGGTGTAGTATTGATTATTTCTATACTTGCAATGTGATAGTGGCAGTATTAAGAGCATGCTGAATTTGGATATGTCCCCATTGAAGGCCATGGCCCAGCTCTGCTAATACTGAATGACTTTTGAAAAATATTTTGGTTGTATAGTAGTTTATAAAGGTGAGGAGCTACACTATCATACCTAAAATCAATCAATAAATAACTAGAGCTGCAAGCAGCCTTGGGCCACTTTGGGGTACTTGCACGGCGGGGTACCCCAGAGGAAAATTTTATTGCTTAAAGCTTGCTCGTCTATGTCTCGTGAGACAAATTTGAGAATCTCACCACAGTCTCATTTTACTATCTCTTTTGTCTCAAATGTTTCTCATTTGTCTCTCCTAAAATTCACTTGGAGAAGTAAGGCAGACATTGCAATTATAAGGGGAAACAAATGTGAGACTTTCTGGAGATACCCAAGGAGAAAATGAGCAATACTGAGATACTATTACGATCTTAGAAAAAAAATGTTATTGCTCAAAGCTTATATTTGAAATCAACATCAAAGGCAAATGTATTAAATTCATTGCCAACGGGGAAAAAAATGAAGGACATTTTTCCTTGAATTATTGTTTCAGTTAGTTGTTTTTTTTTTTTAATTATTTTTGTTATTTTATTTTGTTAATAAAAATGTTTTTTCAATTACTTAACTAAAACAACATAGGTAAGGAGGCAGACATATAGTCATTTGGCTTTATAATTCTATAGATAATGACTTTGAATGAAATGAAATTCCCTTTTGGGATGAATAAAGTGTTCTGGATCCAACTTAATCATAATATTCTTTATTAAATTCAACAAAGCACTGAACAAAAATAACTTGAAAAAGTCACATTTTATATACAATTATTGTAACTAAAATGATCATTTTACAAACAACAACAATGAACAGTTCATAAAAAAATGAGAATGTACCTCTCTGAACACTTTAACTACATGAGGGTGAATGGACAAAAGTTGCATTTTGGGCTAATTATGCGTTTAACTACAAAGTGAAACAGATACTGTATCTGCCTCCTAACATTAATAAGTCAATTAATAAGTCTATTTTACAGCAATTTTTTATTTTTTATTTTTTTTACATGACAACAAATGTTAATGAAGGCTTTCTTAATCTTACTTATTTCAACTGGTGTTCATCCTTCCATAATGCTACAGCGCATGATGCAAGCTGTAAAAATAAAAGAAAGCACAAATTACAAATTGCATAGTAGCTCTTGAATTCCTCATATCACAAAATTCACATTGTAATATGATATCTCTGTGATTCACACCAATTCAGTTACATTTTGAGGAAATTTCAACAAGCAAAACATTAGTGTAAATGAAGCAATGTGATACATTGGGTTCTGTTGAGAAGCAATGCCAAATTTAGGCAGGATGAGAGTCGCAGAGATTTAGGCAAAAAAGTGTTCATAAATGACTCTTTTACAAATTGTATTTGTCCTTGTAAATGGTAAATCGACACCTTCTTAAAATAATTACCTATGTCATTTTTTTCAGGAAACAAACAATTTTACCATTTGCATCATAAGGAGATTTAGGAAAAAAAAAAAAAACAATTAGCAAAAAAATGACTTAGGCAATTATTTTAAGAGGGCGATCATGGTACTTCATTTACATTGTGCTTTTCCACCTTACAAGGCCCTCAAAGCGCTTAACATTCGACTACTTATTCACCTACTGATGATGCAGCATCAGGAGCAATTGGGGGTTCAGTATCTTGCTCAATGATACCTCGACGTGGTCACAATGGCATGGGATCGAACCCACAACCTCTGGGTTGCGAGACGACCACTGTACTACTCAGCCACGCCAGCCCGTAATGAACAATTCAGTCTGATCTTAGGCTAGGCAATATGGCTGAACGTGTATTTTTACTTAACAGTAATCTTTCACATCAACCTCATGATTTACAGAAAACACTTTACTTTAAAGTGTATCTTAATAATGCATTTCAAATAGACGCCTTCTTAAAAGAATCGCCTTAGTCATTTTTTTTCTCCAGATTTTTCAGGAAACAAAAAAGAACCATTTGTATATATATATATATATATACACATATATATATGGGGCGCTTCACATGCCTGCCAATTTTCATAGCCCTCGGTCAAACGTGCTGGGATTGGTTTATATTTTTCCACGCTAGGGGGTGCTATAGAGCCATGTTGTTATGGCAACTTCATACTATCAAATTTTCGCCTGGCCCGAGGAGTGTGCAAAGTTTGGTGAGTTTTGGTAAATGCTCCTCAGGCCCTAATAATAAAATGATTATGCTAGTCTGCCTGCTGTGGCCAAAGGGTGTATTTGCCAAGTAGCAATGTTTTTCGTCACCTAACATTTTGTACACATGCCACATTTTTGGTAATCCTCCCTATTGTTAGCTTTAAGCGGCAGATACTGTATGCGCATCATTCTACATGTTGCATTGTTTGTATTGGGGATGTTGTTTTCAGTTGCTTTTTTTCTAGGCATTTTACAGCTTCCCTTTTCCCTTCTTGTGTTCTGTCCTATGTCTACTAGGCCATGTGGAGGACGAAGCGTAGCACGGTGGACGGCTACTTCCTAGCAGGGAAGAGCATGACCTGGTGGCCGGTAAGTCCAAACACGTTAAGACAACATCCAGACCGACACTGAACACTTTGTTATTTATCAGTAAATAAGTCTTTAAGAGTCCCTCACACACAGCCAAGAAAGAACGGTTTCAACTAACTTGACACATTCGCTGACACCCACGTCACTCACCAGGCCAAACCCCGGCTCACACGCTCAAAGTCACAGATACTACAGTATAACATGAGGATAACGACCCCAAGTGATACTCAATTTTTAAACTATTCAATAGCTCGGATTGAAGGTCTAAGATCCATTCCCCTATGCAGGTGGGGGCCTCACTGTTTTCCAGTAACATCGGCAGTGGACACCTCATCGGGATGGCCGGATCCGGCGCCGCAGCCGGAATCGGGGCGATCGCCTACGAGTGGAATGTACGATGATACGCCAAGTCAGTTACCAGCGAGAAACACGCGAGTCTTCAAAGCGTCAGCGTGCTCAGGTGTTCCATGTTGCTCTTTGACAGGGAATATTCATGGTGCTTCTGCTCCCGTGGGTCTTCCTGCCCATTTATTTGGCCTCCGGGGTAAGATGACTGAACATCAATTTCAATGTTCATTTTCCAACACTTTCTCAGGCCACTTCCTTCCAGGTGACGACCATGCCGGAGTATTTACAGAGGCGCTATGGCGGGAGAAGAACGCACTTGTTCATAGCTGTCTTGTGCTTGTTTATTTACATCTTCACCAAGATATCGGTTTGATTTTTACCTTTACGACTTGATTTGGCACATCCGACTTTGTATGAATGAGTGTTTTTCGTGTGTGATGTCAGGTGGACATGTATGCAGGTGCATTGTTTATAAAGCTGGCTTTGCACTGGGACATCTACCTGGCTTTAGTGCTCCTGCTATCTATCACTGCTCTCTACACCATAGCAGGTGAGCCTCCGACCCTCGCCTTACTTGAGTATAGGGATGTAACGATAACGGCAATATCGTGATATCGCAATATTAAAACTGCCACAATATATCGTCGTCGTCATGTCACGATATTAAAAGCAGCACATCTGTTAAAAAAAAAGAATCTGGTTGATTTCCATTTTTGCAGTTCTAGCACCCTCTAGTGACAAGTTTTTTAATGCGCTTTTATTTTCACAAGGCATGTTTTGGCCCTTCTATGTTTAAAATCCACGCTAATGGTCATATGAAGGGAAACGTAATATGCATGTGAACCGAGTCAATATGTGGAGGAACTCAATGTGTGCGTGCATTAGCAAGTAAGTGCCTCAATATTAAGAGTTATGAAAGATTTTAAGTTGTTTATATGTATTGCTGTTATGTACAAAAGCACAATATTGTGTGTGTGTTTTTTTTTTTTTAGTATGATGAGGTCTTTTTTTCTTTTTAACAATATTGTGATAATTTTTTGTATCGCCAACATCCCCACAATATCGGGATAGTTATCATATCGTGACCTTCATATCATGATATCGGATCGTGATTTGGGGATATCGTTACATCCCTACTTGTGTAATCAAATAAAATTTTTGTTGACAATAGTAAACAATCACATCCATGTGAGGTACGTGTATTATTTTTGTCCATTTGGCGTCACCATTGTCACATTCTAGAGTAGTAGCTATGACTTTGAGTGGGTTTGGTTTTAAAAGGCTTAGTGAGGCGTCCGAAGTTTTTCTTAAAAAAGTGCATTTTTCAAATAGGATGTTTTTGCGCTTTGGACAGAGACACAGTATCTATTATAAAATTAATTCCATATTAAAGCTTTGTAGTGTCAATTGATTGTGATGTCTTGTTCCTCAGGTGGTTTGGCTGCAGTCATCTACACGGACGCCGCTCAAACGGTTATCATGCTGGGGGGAGCGCTTGTCCTCATGGGCTTTAGTAAGCAGAACCTCCGAGGATGACGCCAGCCATGTCGGGACATCTTTTTATGTTGGCTCACTTTATGCGCTCCTGTTAAGGTTTTGCAAAGGTAGGAGGCTGGAATGCTCTGATGGAGGGCTACCTCGACGCCATCCCGTCGGTTCGCGTGCCGAACACGACGTGCGGCATCCCCCGAGAGGACTCCTTCCACGTTTTCAGAGACCCCGTGGACTCTGACCTCCCGTGGCCTGGCATCATCATCGGCATGTCCATTCCTTCCATGTGGTACTGGTGCTCTGATCAGGTAAGTCTTGTTCGAATAACATATGCTGTCCCTCACGGAAACCTTTTTATTTCATCTTTTTAGTCTAATTGTTCCTTTTTTCTGGAATTAATTCCATCATTCAATTTCTATTATAAAAATATACACCACTGCAAAATGTATTACAATAAATGTAATGTGTATTACTGAGGTTCACTGTGGTTGTTAGAAGGTAGGGTCTGTACAGCAGCATGTGGCGTCCCTCAAGGATCACTTCTAGGACCCTTATTTGCTCTATAATTGCTCTATGGTGTGTAATATAAAAGATGAAACTCAAAGATTACTCAACTGAAAGATATTATCAAATATACACCGCTAAATATATTCACTAATGAACAAAATGTGCAACACTGAGTTCCACGGGGATTGTGATCACGTAAACATTTCAAACATAAGCCCTCCTTATCTAGTCCGCAATTGCTATTTGTGTCTCATAAAAATAAAAATAAACACTTATTGAAATGATGTTATCATCTTGTCCATATTTTAACATATATACCATCTAAAAAAGACACACACAAAAAATCATTAAATGAGTAAAATGTGCATCACTGAAGTCCACTGTGTTTGATCACATAATGGTCTGTGATAAATAGAACAACATGAGATGTGCCACAAGGATCACTTCTTGGGACTTTTATTCTTATTGATTTGTTTTTGGTGGTGTAAATTTCAACATTTCCTTGGGATGATTAATTTCCTAGTGTTTTGTTTTTTTAAATATATATAAATATATGCAATTAAAGAATAAATGTGCATCACTGAAGTCCGTGTGTGGTTGTGATTCAGGTGATTGTGCAACGCTCACTGGCTGCCAAAACGCTGACCCATGCGAAAGGCGGCTCCCTGCTGGCTGCTTACCTCAAGGTTGTGCCTTTCTTTACCATCATGTTGCCCGGCATGATCAGCAGGATACTTTACACAGGTGAACACATTTAAATTCTTCAAATTTTCCCTGTAAAGTGCTTACTGCCATACTGTTAGCGTTAGCTTACCGTGTAGCTCTCGACGCTGCAATATTGTACTTCACAGGCTGCCCTCAGTCTCCTCTTTAAAACATTCACTGCCATTCATTTGAACTATTTCTATTACTTTAACATTTTTCCACACTTTTGTTAACACAAGTATGAAAACCTAGAGTTTTTTTTATTGTACATTTAGAATCGATATCAAATTTGTGATTGATCGTGAATTAACTAGTGAAGTCATGCGATTAATTACGATTAAAAAAAAATTGGATCGCCTGACGCCCCTAATTTTTAATAATCTTTTTTTGTTAAATCGTGAGTTAACTAGTGAAGTCATGCGATTAATTACAATTAAAAAATTCAATCAACTGACACCCCTAATTTTTAATAATATTTTTAAATAATCTTTTCTTTTTCTTTTCTTTTTTTTTAAAGGAAAAGATTTAAAAAATAAAATAAAAGATTATAAAAAATTAGGGGCGTCAGGCGATTAAAATTTGTAATCGAAATTAATCGCATGACTTCACTAGTTAACTTACGATTAATCACAAATTTTATATCTGTTCTAAATGTTCAATAAAAAAAATTCTAGGTTTTCATAGTCTTGTTAACAAAAGTGGGAAAAAATGTTAAACTAATAGAAAAAGTTCAAGTGAATTTTTGACGTCTATAGCCGTCAATGGCAGTGAATGAGATAAAAGAATTTCAATGATTGCCAACTTAAATAAAGCATTTGTGTGCAGAATAAAAGTTGAGCGAACGTGTACAATGCAAAATTGTAGTTGGTTCTTCCTTAAAAATTACATAGAAATTTCTTATGGAGTTAATTTTTTTCATCCACTAACAACCAAATTAATATCAACCCTAAGTAAAGGCTGCAGATAGTGTAAATTTTTAATTAGATTTTTGATTATTCTTGTGATTATCCTATCAAGTAATTGGATAAAAAATAATTTTGCAGTTTTAGACAATGCCAACACAAAATCCAATTTTAAAAAAATTGCATGTGAGGTGTAGGTGTTTTTTTTTTGTCCACTTTTAGCACTAGGAGTTGCTATCCTGGTGAGTGACGTGGATGTCAGCGAATGAGTGTAGTTGATTGTTGTTGTGGGCTCTTATTACTTCTTTTGTTTTTATCAAAAAATATTTTGATTATTTTGATGATTTTTTCAATTAATTATTTCAATTCAAGACAATGCAAACCATTTTAACACCCATTGATGTCCTTTTAATGATGCATCCAGATGATGTAGCGTGTGCCGATCCAGAGTTGTGTAAGCAGATCTGCGACAACCCAGTGGGATGTACAGACACGGCCTATGTCCGACTGGTCATGGAGCTTCTCCCTGCAGGTGAGTTCTGCTCCAAACATTTCCCTTCATGCTTCTTTCCATCCTCCGTATGTTTTGCGTCTTTCAGGACTCCGAGGTCTGATGATGGCTGTGATGATTGCCGCGCTCGTCTCCTCTCTCACGTCCGTCTTTAACAGCGCCAGCACCATTTTCACCATGGACCTGTGGAAGACGTTTCGATCCGGGGCGTCCGAGTGGGAGCTGATGATTGTGGGCAGGTGCGTTTTACTATGGGCTCTCGCTGTAGCTAAGCAAAACAGCAGCACCAAAGACGTCATTGATGAACAAATGTTCTACACTGTAGGGCGTTTGTGCTCATACTGGTGGTGGCGTCCATTTTGTGGATTCCCGTCATTCAAGCCAGTCAAGGGGGGCAGCTGTTTATCTACATTCAGTCCATCAGCACCTACCTGCAGCCACCCGTGTCCATCATCTTCCTGCTGGGCTGCTTTTGGACCAGGACTAACGAGAAGGTAGAGAGCAATTACTAATTGAAAAGCAGTGGAAGGGCTGTGCATCCCTTGGATGGATGGATGAATAGCTGCTGGTGTCCCAGGGTGCATTCTGGGGCGTGGCCGTGGGTCTGACGGTGGGCTGCATCCGCATGCTGTTGGACTTCATCTACCCGGCCCCGCTGTGCTTCGAGCAGGACGACAGGCCCGCCGTGGTCAAATCGGTCCATTACCTCTACTTCTCCATGCTGCTGTCCTTCATCACGCTCATCGTGGTCGTGGTGGTCAGCCTGGCCACCGAGAAGCCCAAAGCGGAGCAGGTGAGGACCACAGTGTTCACTCATAGACCCTGACAACATGTGTAGAAATAGATAGAAAAAGTCTACACACCCCTTTTCAAAATGCTTTTTTTTTTTTTTTTTTTGCCCAAGGTAAATCATTTCAAAACTTTTTCACCATTATTGTGACCTATAGACTGTACAACTCGACCCCCCCCCCCCCCCCCAAAAAAAGAAAAAACTGAAACGTGGTTGCATAAGTATTACACCCTGTGATAATTGGGCTGTGTTCACAATGAGCAAAAAAAATAAAAAAGTTTAGATGTGCTAGTAGGCTTTCCAGACATGTCCACATTCTTTCTGTTTGTTTTTCTATAAGTGAAGTAGTTGGCTTGTGGTGGATTTAATTTTTATTTTTATTTTTTTTTTTAGATTGATCGTCTGACTTGGTTCACAAGATTTGCCCCCGTGGAGGTCAAAGAGCATACTTTAGAGAAGGTTATGGGTCATGAGATGGCTGAAATTGAGTCTACAGGAAAGGAAGGAAACAACATTACAAGAAAAGGTAGTTTTTCTATCTGTTTAACGTTGTTGCATCCACCGCTTACTTGCGATTTCCTCCACTTTCCAGATTTCTCAAGCTCGGGGTCCGACGTGACACGTCAGTCCAGGCTGGTGTCTGCTCTCTACTGGCTGTGTGGGATAGGGCGACGCGACAAGGAGGCGGAGAAAATTCCCATGACGCCCACGGTCCCCGATCTCAGTCAACTGAGAGAAGATCCACATCTGAAACAGGTGGTCAACGCCAACCTCATCATTTGCCTCTCGGTGGCCGTGTTCATCATCGGTTACTGGGCTTGAGAGGTTGTCATTCGTCTCATTGGACCTTCAAAGTTGTGGCACTCCATGACTACTTAATTGCCGAAAATTTAGAGGTGGCAAAAATACTTGAGTACAAGTGCAGTATGAAAACAACACTCGGGTAAAACTAGGAGTACTGATTTTACTTCTAAAGACGAAAAAAAGGACTGAAATGTACACATAAATTACACAAAAGTAGTAAAAAATGACTTGCACTTACCTGCCTTAAGCACAGCAAAATCAAGAGCTAGATGGCATTGGCTCAGGCGTTTCTGCTCAAAACAATTTCTTAAAGCTTTGCTAACATTTTGAACTGAGTACAAAAAAAGCTCAATTAAATAGTAACTACTTACACTTTACATGTATGCACTTTTTTAGACGTAGAAAAAAAATGAACAGAAGCTGGTGGTTTTTAGGCTGGCACAAGACAAATCTCACTAAAGATCAACCTAACAGCCGACAGCATCAAACAAGCGTCTTAAATGAGGTCATGGAAGGGAATATCTAGTTTCTCCATATCTGTTGCATTGTTGACCCCAAGATATCAAAATCTCAACCGCGGTCAACGTCTTTCTATTTACATATTTTTGAGGTTGTGTCGTCATCTGCTTAGGCTGAAAAAATAAAATAAGTCTATTTTGATGTGGGTTTAGGGTAAGAGGTAATATATATTCAAATTAAGGCAGTAAAATTCAAAGGTTATCAGAAAAATCTAGTACCGATACTTGGAAAAAAAAAATCGACATAAGTAGAGCAGTAAGCATTTGTACTGTTACTTTGTATCAACGAGCAAAATGTAAATATCATTTGCTGTGTCGCCCCATGACTACTGGTGCGTCTTATGGAGAACATTATGGTTTATGTTAAGCTCCAGTATAGCCTTATGAAAAGGTTTGCATGTGGACATTTTGCCTTGTAAATATCATCAGCTTAAAGTGATATAATTGCACTTTGCTCAACTTTATTAGTACTAATCTATTATTGTGAATGTGTATTGTAATCGTTTGGTGCAAAATGATTTATTATTTTTATGGAATTTTGTTAACTTGCCATCTGTCTACTCATCCACAAATGTTTGCTGTCAGATATCTTATTAAAATATGATCCATTACAAATTGTCTAGTAATTTGTTACGTTTAACTTTTTTCCCTTCAATGAATCCACATCACAATACAGCAAAAATAATTAAGTTAAATTAAATAAATAAGAGATCAACCAGGCGATCTCTTATAGTCTGCTGCCACCTGCTGGCCGTTTTTTGTAATAGCTAACATTGCTTTAAGCCACCTTTTCAGGTCTGAAGCTGCATCAAAGCCTTCTGTATGCACTAGCATAAAAAAACAAAAAGCGTAGAAATAAGTTATTGGGACCATGGCACTATTTAAAATAGAACGAATTTATACAATCTTGGGAGTAAATGAGTTAAATATAACACATTACAAGACAGGTGTGAGAACATTGTAAAACTTTATTCATCACAAGTCATGATGCAGCAACAGTATACTCAGTGTTTCAGCATTACCGGCAAAAATAAACAACTCAATGAGCTGAAAAGAGCCCAAGAAGGTGAAGATTGTCAACATGATGAAAGCTTTTGATATATTTGGTCAAAGCATTGAAATTTTGGAGTGGAATTGGTCAATAACCAATAAAGCATTGAAAATATATACTATATTTAAATAAATCTAATCACTTCTGAAAAACAATGACAAAATATATCCTCAAAGCAATTTAGAGTGTAATAAATCAGTCCAAAAAAAAATACATATAATTGTAAAAGTCAAGGAACCCCGCCTCCCCTTTTGATATAATACTACCACATAAAAACTTGACTAACCCCATATGTGCCACTGGAAGACGTGTGCTGAAAATTGCACTTTGGTCAACAACCACCACAGGTCAATACAGCACCTCCTTTTCATCTTATTTCCCTTTCTTTGGTCCTCTCAATTTCACATGCACTTTAGAAGCCGGCCGTGCGTTAAATAGATTCATAGAAAAAAATACTTTTTGTTCAAGCCTGCTGTCAGACTTGTAGCAGATTGTCATCAAAGCGTCACATAAGAGTCAATTGAAGCTCGCGTGGGAGTGTGATTTGGTCGCGTAGTGCTCGGATGATCCTCCCGCTCACAGCGAGGTGCTCTCCGCGTGCGGGTCGAGGGGCGGCGGCGGCGGGTTGGCGGGTCGCTCCGCTTGCTGACTCGCGATCACCTCCGGGATCCACGCTCGTCGGACCCCTTTCAGATCCAGACCGCTGTCTGCATGGGGCGGCAGACGAACCGCAGGGGAAAAGGTCAGCATGAGAAACACACACGCATTATTCATGACAGTGTCTTTATACGCACTTGATGACACTAAGGACTCCATTACAGTGGTGCCTGAAAATATAAGTGACCCAACCTCCAAGTTTTTGGAGATATAAGCTGTCATTTGTACGATTTGATTGCTTTGACTTTAGCATGAATTTGAGAAACCATGGTGGCAGGGAAGTCATCTCAATTCACAACACGAGGCAGTTTGGCAGATTACCCCCCCCCCCCCCCAAAAAAAAAAAAAACAAGCTTCCAGCTATTTCCTGCCACTCGTGGTTTTGGTTAACTGTCCAACTAAACAATTGCATGTTACAGATTTAAAACAACCACATAACTTTGCCTTGAGAAAGTCTGTTTAGCTTAATGCTAGCAGAATGACAGGCTAACAACATCATCAGTGTTGGTTTAACCCTATTAACAACATATATTTGGACAGTTAATGGTGCTGCAACACATGTAGACAAATACCCATACTCAGGCATATTATTTATCCTCTGCAAAAAATGACTAATATTACTTTGGCTAAGCCCCCAGGAGCAGCACAACGTCAAGTGAAGAAAAACATGCGGTCATTCTTTCCATTCAATTTCATGAGGTCATCACTGTATGATTCCATAAGTGCAATATTACAGAGTGCAATTTTTTTCTCATCAAAAATGATTACAGAATGTGTTGCAGAAGTCTGATTCGTGTTTTGAGTTGCAAGCATGGTCACGGAACAAATTCAACTTGTACTTTGAGGCATCATTGCATCATTATAATGCAGAATAAGAATAGTGATGACAGTATCCCTTTGTTGATTGGCAAGGAGGAAGCATGTGCTTCTCCTGCCTGATCAGATGAGACTTGTAGGACTAAAATGTTATTTGGAGTCCTTGGTGTGTACATGTGAAGAACATAAAACAATTAACAGCACACTGTCTGTTTTTTGTTTTTTTTCCGAGGTCGATGTTAGTCTGTCTGGACTGCATTGATACATACGCATCACACTGTATGTATCCTTCCAGAGAATTGCATGTGCTTAGTGACACACTCGGCGCCCACACAAACGCAACACAGACACATGCAAGCAAACCAGGCACGTCAGCCAGGAAGAGTCCGTCTTACCAATCGCCTGCCTTGCAAAGCCCGTCTTACAGGCAGGCCGCCACCTCAGACATCTGCAACGTCACACACACACACATTCCATCATGCTTCACGTCACCACAACCACAATGAGTGTGTCAGTTGAAACCCAAAAGCCAAATAGTAAAAAAAAAAAAAAGAAGAAGAAGAAGCTGAAAATGCCACTCAGCCAGCAAGTCATCCAAACAAACATGTTCAGTGAACTCTTGCATATTACATCTCTAAACAAATTTTGACTTGTAGTTTACCCTGGACTGGTCAAAAGCCAATCGCTGAGCACATAGTCGTTCGTTAGGAAGGCCCACAGCCAAGATTTCACACCTTCGTGGCAGACACGCTAACCACTACTCCACCTCGCTGTCTGTATTATTGATTCTTTTCAGTCTATATGTTATACATTTTAGATAACAGCAATGTGCAGACACATTGCCAGAAACTGCCAGTGCAGTTGGACATGTCCATGTCCAAAGTTTACACAAGGTCAAATCAACGCCCAATATCGTCCACTTGTTCTGAGTGAGTACTAGTCCCACAATGGCCACAAGTGGATCATAGTGGAACCGACTGGATTTGTAAGTGTGATGTTGATTTGATATGATATGAAAAGCCAGGCCAATGTTCACCCTGGACTGTCCTGTTACCCAGATGAGTAGTCTCCATTTTTCTTTTTGGTGTCTTCTCATACAAAACTTTTTGGTTGTTTCGCAGCTTTTACCATATTTCAAATCTAAGAACCTTTACCTTAAGTCCAATTGAAGAAAAAGAACACTTACATGGCACAAAAGAGTAATGTGTCATTTTCATTGCTGCTTCTTAATTTTGATCTTTGAGCTCTGATAAATCTAATAGACTTGCTTTCTTTACTACATAATTGGTAAGGGCTAAGTAATCCATGGGCAGAGTCATTTAAATGAATTATAGAAAACTACACTGATAGCCAGTTGTATTGATTTCATTTAAATATCAGCAGTAGTATTTTTGCTCGCACTAATTTGCACTAGGGAGTGCTTACAATTCTGACTTGAGATTTTCACCATAAATGTTATCCTAATTGTGTTTGTTTTGATCACTTTTACTTGATCAATTTTGCTCATGTAATGGGAGTGTATAAACCTATTCATTTATTCATCATTAACATTCACTGCCTTTGACAAGTATACTTGTCAATTACATGTTGTTCAACGGCGCTAGATGGGGCAGAATCTGATTACGCTCCACTGTGAATGTCATATTTGGAAACAACTTTACTGATGCACAACCATCAGTAGATGACATCATTTCCCCATTTTATACAAAATAAACACAGTTTGAGAGTCCATGGGAGTAATGGCTGCATTTTGTTCAACCTACATTTTTCTACTGTCGGATATAAAAGAACAGGACAAGGCAGAAAGGAGAGACTCTATTTTGTCATTTGCCAGATTATGTTGATATATAATTATTGAACATAATATCGTGCGTATATTGAACATTTGGAAATTTTCTAAAATTGCTAGCAATCATTTTTACCCTAAATGTTATATCATGACATATACCGTTACTGTGAAAGGATGCAATTGATATCATGACATGAATTTACATATGAGTTTTAACAGTATGAACTATGCTATAGAAACACCAATGGCAATTTTGCAAAAGTCATACAGTACAAATTGTATGAAAATAACTTGTGAGACCCTAGATACAAAACAATACTGAATAACATAAATTAGGTGCTGCGAGTGCCTTATTAAACCATATGAAGATGTATTAGACTATCTGTAACCTCAACATGTTGCCGCTATCGTCATAATAGCGAGAACCTCCTGTAAGGTTTTCACTGTCGTCCGCAACAGTTGATGATAAAAGAGAACTGCTTTACCTGTGATGATCTTTGACGAGGAGCCCAACAGGCCATTACAGCTGTCGCTGGCTGCCGGTTGCGGCGGCGGCGGCATGTTAGGCCGGAGCCGCGGCTTGGGCGCCGGCCGGGAGGGGCGGGGGAGCGAGCCATACTGGTAAGCAAGCGGCTGCGATTGGGGGCTGTCGTGAGGCGGCGTGTCGGGCGGCGTGGGCGTCCTGGGCGGCGACGGCTGCTCCCCCGGCGTCGGCGGATGCGGGGGCGGGTGGCTCGGAGCGTGGATGGGGCTTTCTTTGGCCGGGTGGCGCCTGGGGGTGATGGGCGGGTGGTTCGTGGGACCTGGAGTTTGGCTGGCAGAATGCGAGGCGAAGGGACTGGCTTGTTTGGGCGGTGCTGGCGCCTGTTTCTTGGTTCCTGCATTGACACAAATGAAAAAAGGGGACAAATACTGTATTTGAAAGACTGCTTCGTATTTCCTCAGCATGTACAGTTGGTGACAGACGTCCATATGACATGGCATGGGGCCTTTGTGTTTTACATTCTGTGGTTGGCTGTTCTGTAAAGCACTTTGTAACAGCTAAGGCTGTTTGAAAGAGCTATATAAATAAAAATGACTTGACTTTGATGTGCAGGCTCCCTCTAGTGGCAAGCAAAAAAATATTACTGCTTAGATACAGTTAAGTTGGATTGAACTTTTAAATTCATACATGTGCCTTTAAATCTTGAAGGACTGTTTGTTTTAAAACATTTACTGCTCCCATGGTCCAAATATGATTGATCGCGCTCAAGTTCCTGCTGTTCAAATGTACTTTAAAACAGCCATGTTGCTGTTGTTTATAATCACCAACACAATTAGTGGATGAAGATGGCTTGGCGATGTTTTATTTTGAGGGGATGGTATCGCAGCAGTACCAGAGATGTAGAGAATACGTTTTAACACCTGAGACTCTCACCTTGTTGTATTAAAAGCTTTAGTTAAGAGTGTGACAAGTCATTTTGTTGATTCTGATGATGTAATATACAGACGTATGAAAATGTTTGGGCACTCTTAACCATTTACATGATTTTCCTTTTAAAATCATTTGTTTTGTTGGAATCAGCAATTTCAGTTAAATATATCACACAGCACACTTAACGCAGTGATGTTTGAGAGGTGAAATTAAGTTGATCCCATTTACATCAAGTCACCCAATGGGTGCTATTGGAAGACTGTTCTTTCTGCAAAAAGGAGGATCTACTAAATGTTAACCTAATTTTCATTTCATTTCATTCAAGAACCAGTCTACAATTATTGCACACGTTTTGTAAATCCAATAAACCATTTCACCTCTCAAAGGTCGCTGTGCTTGTCTGTTATGATATATTTAAAGGGACAGTAAAGTGGGAAAAAAAAAATTGGGGGGAGCTTTTAGCCATGTTAAAATGCTAATTCCTCACCAAAAACATCACCGAAGTGGTGACCACTCACCCCTCTATGAGAAATTCTAGGTCATTCTGAACTCCAAGCACCAGCCCCTCCCAACCCTAAAAAAACGAGCGGGTGCTCACTCTATGACGTCATTAGGTGCGGACCCACCCCCGCACCAGCTCTGCGGACTAAACGCACGGCCCACTTTCTGAGACCTGAATGCTCGCAGGATAGTGATAAAAGTAGCCTTTATCATACAGAAGTACACTAATATATAATGCTTCATTTTGTTTATTTCGGGTATACTGTTCTGTACTTGTTCTATGGTTTAATAAAGCTGATTAAAAAAAAAAGCTGAAGAATTTAGCAGTAAACATTTTGTCTAAATTAATTCAAAGCAATCAAATATCTTTCTCGGGGTTATCAGGGGTGCCCACACTTGTATCTGATTGTGGGATGTCGTGTCACTGTATGCAAGGTTCTGTATAAAAGGCCAACAAAGCTTGTTAGCATCTTTAGCATAATAGCATCTTCTGTTCATGTCGTGGATGCGTCAATTCTTCAGTTGTTGATACTATGACGGGGTTGCCAGAGTTTATTTTTTATACATTATACTTCACATGCACTTTATTACACAAACCATTATTTATTTGTATTATTCATTATTTTAAATTGATGATCAATTCCACGTCATTGGCATGACAGGCAACAGCATGTAACGCATGTTTAGCACTTACCTCTGCGGACCATATGTGGACTGGGCCCCCTGGATCCACTCTGTGACTGCGGTGTTCCCGCTGTAAGATGGGCTGACCCATTCCTCTGTGGAGGCGGCGTGGATGTGTGCTCCCGGGC
Organism: Vanacampus margaritifer; assembly: GCF_051991255.1. Taxonomy (NCBI): domain Eukaryota; kingdom Metazoa; phylum Chordata; class Actinopteri; order Syngnathiformes; family Syngnathidae; genus Vanacampus; species Vanacampus margaritifer. Next base: position 27,833,028 of record NC_135433.1, read on the forward strand.
CGGGCTGTGGACATAAAACATGTCCAAATCATTTTCCGTGTTGAGACTGACATTCAAGGTATTGTGACACACCGGTGCAAAGGCATGCACATGAAAACAAGCTTGCAGGTTACAAATATGACACAAAATCAAATGATGAAACATTTGTGAAGTACATCATGCCAGATCAGACCAAGTGGTAGATTTAGAACCAACCAAGCAAGATTAATGAAAGCAGAGCAAGGAGAGATTAAAGACAGGCAGGGGAGACAAACAACACCTGTAAACAAAGAGTCACGTGATTTAACTTGTCATACATTTTGAATTTGTGTACTGGATTCCAACAAACAAGAGGGGAGGGCGATCCGGGTGGCTTGAATTGGTTGAGAGCAGGCGGCGTTGCAGGGAGTATTTTGCGGCTACCTCAGCTACGTCACTCCTTACCTGCTCTCCTCTGTGCCCAGCTGGGAGACCAAGTGAGCTTGCGCGGCGGCTACCTGGCCCCCAGTGCCTAGACCGCCAGCCGGGCCCGGCTGCTCGGCCTCCTGGGTGGCAGCTTGGGGTTGGGGCTCAGAGCAGGCGGGACCCCCACCCTCCTGGTGGGGCAGTGGGGTTTGGGAGGTGGGTGAGATTAGCTGTGGCTGCTTTCTAATAGTGGTGCCGGCTCTACGTGGGCTGGCCTCCGGATGTTTGTTAACAGTGCTACGGAAGTGAAGGGGGTGGAAGGGGAGAGGACAAACCACACACACACACAAACTGTAAGAAAAGGCCCAGGAGACATCAAGAGGAACAGAGAACAGAGGGCCGACAGAGACGACCTCTCCGAAAGCACAACCCAATATAAACTTCAACTCACATCGCTGCACAAGACAGATGTCAGGAAGCCAACACACAACAGGAAAACTACAGTATGACCTAAGCTTTAATTGGAAGGTACGGGGATAACAAAAGGGTACACAATGGAATTCAGACCACATATTGTAACATCAAGAATAGTGAAAGGTGCTACATGTTTAGTTCCAGGTGAGAACACAAAAGATTATACTGAAAAAGTAGTGGAAAAAATCATACAAAAACATTCCCTGACGGGATTCATGGGAGCAACTTTTGGACTAGAGCACAGGCTGAAAGTTTGGACACGTTGGCTGTTGGGTGGCCGTTTCAGTGACCGTGATGGTCTCGTTGGCCACTACGTAGTGGGCCGACACCGCCGGGCCCCGCGAATCCTGCCTGCCCGGTGTCTTGGAACGGGATGGGAGGGGAAGCGGCAGGCTGAGGCTGAGGTTGGCGCGAGACAGGTACCTGTCTTTGCGGGGAGGTTGAGTGTCCCCGTCTTGCCCCACGAGGCTGCCGGGGCGCTTCCTCTCGAGTTCGCCGTCCGACGTCCCTGGGTGGGTGGGCAAGGCGAACATGCCCGACACGTTGAAGTCCACCTCTGGACAAAAGAAAGATAGCAGCCAAGCAACACGGTTACATTTGTAACCCTAATCTGCACTGGTCTGTCGCAGCAGCTCCCCGAGTTATTACGCACACCGGAGGAGAGGGGCGCTTGGTGTACAACATTTAAGTGGGTCGAAAAAAGACAGAACTGCCGTGTACTGCAGTACAGGTGAGCCACTCTTTCTCCTGCAGCGCCTTCTTTTTTTTCTTCTTTTTTTTAAAGTAAGAGCCCCTCAAACGCTTCCACTTTTTCATCGGCATCCCGGTGGCCGTGCTAAATATTTTAGCTAATGCTAGCACTATTGCTATCAACAGTTTTAAACACGGAAACACTTAACGCTATCTCCGGGTGGCTACAGACCTGTACAGGACGCTGTCTGTGACTTTGAAGTTCGTTCCCGAAGCCGATTAGCTGTTGCGAACAAATGTATTTAATCTATTTTTAAATGTTGGTGAATATCTGAATGTGCAGATTTTAAGTGCGCCGCAGCTTGTCCCGCAGTACGCATCCGTGCCCGCCTGTGTGAACTACATTGACAATAAAGGGCAATCGCACCCCCAGAAAATGCTCTATCCTCATTTGGTGTTTAATGTACGATTAGCCAACATGTCTGCGGTGTGGGCACATTTCAATTTATATTGTGCTTGGTTAAAATGCCAGTGCTAAATAAATATTTTACAATATTATAATAATTTAAATTAATTATAATAAATGCAATAATAGACTGAGATGGTTTGGACATGTCTCGAGGAAAGATAGTGAGTATATCGACAGAAGGATGCTGAGTTTCCAAATGTCAGGCAGGTCTAGAGGAAGACCAAAAAGGAGGTTTATGGATATAGTTAAAGAAGACATGAAGTTGTATGAGAGCAGAGGATGCAGAGGACAGGGTTAGGTGGAGGCAACTGATTCACTATGGCGACCCCTGAACGGAAAAGCCAAAAGAAAAAGAAGAATTACAATGATAGTAAAAAATTGGCATAATTTTTTTTCGCCGTTTCGGTTTTCGGCCAAGCATTTTTATTTTCGGTTTCGGCCAAACATTTTCATTTCTGTGCATCCCTAGTTTCGACTACAGGACACTTAAGTGATCTGGCTGTGTCAGCCACTGGGTATAAATTTGGACTGAACAACTATGAAAAATTATCTGATTGCGATAACTACCCCCACCCCTTCCTTGGAACTACTTTTCAGCCATGACGGATAGAAGATGTATTTTTTAAACCAGTACTAAAGCATTACCTTCAGGAAAGAACCAATCAGCATGCTGAATGATTGGCTCGATGATGGCGACCACATGGACCGATGTCGCCGCAGCCATTTCTGCGAGTGTCCTGCAGGGATAAGAAAGACCACAGAGGAGGTAAATGGTCAGCGGCGAACGAAGATAACCCGATGCCAGTGTGTGTAGAGTCCCCTCACCCCTCCGTCTTTGCCCACAGCAGGTTGGGCCCCAGGACGATGGCGATGTTGCTGGGAGACATTTTGTTGACGTCGCGGTCTTGAGCCAATTTGGCCAGAAACTTTACCAGGTATCTGGAAGTAGTAAGTCAACAATATTTAGTAGGGATAGACTGATTATCGGCCGGGCCGATTATCGATGCAGATATTTGGCATTTTCACAAATATCAACATCAGCCTTTTTACAAATCTGAAGGCCAATGAAGCTGGTTTCGCACTAAGCGGTGAATGCTTGCAAACAAAGCGAATTTTGAGTTTTCATCAAGATTTGTAAGATGTTCACAGATAGTTTTTACTTGTCGCAAAGACATTTGGATAACATTCAGACATTTTTTTACTGTCTGTGAAGACCTTTTGAAACCTTTTACGAACACTGACGAAAACCCCAAATTAGCTACATTCGCATGCATTTGTCGCTCAGTGAGATATTAGGAACTTTTCTTTTATGGATTTATTTTAATTTCCACTTTATTAAAAAAATATATGTAGAGAATGCAAACTCCCTGCACTTTTTTATTATAAAAAAAATAAAATAAAAAAATCAGGCTGGGATAGGGCTACTCAAGGACTGCGGTTGAGAACCACTGTCCAAAGGCATCAAAAAAAGAGAACATTATTATGATTTTCTTTGTCCAGGAACAATTCTTCTTATTGCATCAAATGTATTCCATCAACTGTAGGCAAAGTTGGACAGCACCTACCTAAAGTTGGCCTTGTGAGTCTTTGGCATACGGTCACATGTCACCCACAAAGCCTGAAGTCGCTTGTCAGGGTCAGGCACACTGTAACATACACACACACGTTACCATCCATCGTTGGAACAACGGTCTGGGTGTCTTCTTACTTCGATGCTTGTGTCCACTCATCATACAGGCCAAAAGTCATGAGAGGTTCAGGAAGTTCCCTGAGGTACGACTTCAGGGCTCCTGTGTGCAAACGAGTCCGTAAAACAGTTGAGTAAAGGATCTGAAGCAGATCAGGTTTCGGCTTTTGTGAGGCTGTAAAGACCCAGAAAGGTTGTTACCGGCGACGGCGTGGGGGTCGGAGTAGAACTCTTCAAGCTGCGACGTGGAACAGTCCAGTGCGGCTTTCAACTTTTTTAGCTTTGAAGCTCCCGCTGCTATTCTGAACAGACCCTACATGGTAAATATGTTAGTATCAAAATTAAAGTATTTTCAAATAAAAGTATTGTAGAGCAGTGAATCACTATGTTTGGTACGCAAAAGAATCACTGGCTAAGTCATTTTTTAACTTTTGAGTTCAACACATGTATTTAATCTTTACGAATTATGTTATTGAATATATTCAGGTACAAGTCTTCATATAACTTTTCTTACATACTGTACAAAATAATTGGAGAATGCCCAATGGAATACATTGTGGTCATCTATGGCCATGTATTTTTAGTTTTTAGCCAAGATGAATGAAGATGGTGAGAAACATTTGAATGTTTTTCCTTTTTTTTTTTATTGTTCATCTGTCTTTCTCTTGAGCATACCTCTTCCTTCATCCCTGTCTCCAGCAGCATCATGACGCAGGCCTCAATGGGCAGGGCAATGTCCCGGTTACTCCGCTTGAGGTGCTCCTCCAAGGCCGTGCCGAATGCTGGCTTCTCCATCCAGGAGTCTAAAGAAAAAGGGAGACACTTTGGTGGTGATGTGCTCATGTCTTCTTCTGGTAATTAAATGTCTCGTTGCTCACCTTGCTGTAATTGGATATTTGGAATAGCTTCCTCCAGAGCTGCCAAAGACCTCCTGTGGTAGTCTGCCTGGGCCTCTAATAGCTGTCATACATGGACGAGCATTAATGTGGGTGTCTTTGGTTATCACTCTTGATTAAAAAATGTGGTGAAGCTAGTCGTTGCTGCCCCCACCATCAGATAATAGCGTGCGTAGTCTCCTTCTTTGGACGCAAAGTTGTACATGTCTGCTGATAACTGGTCCTGCGGGAAAAACGTCCAGATGCATTATAGAAAAAATATGATCATTTTATGTCATGTATTTTAGTGGAGTGGAAACCTACTTTACATATTTCTACTTTGTTCAGAGCCTCTTCCATCTCATCTTTGAGGGAGTCCACCTTAGCTGCCATGGCCTGGTTGCTAGACTTGGTTGCTTGGTACCACCTGCACGACCATCACTTATTACACCCCCCAAAAAATTGTCTTTCATGGACCAAATGATGAATTTCAAAGGTACTAAATCGGTACCAAAATTGTAATGATTTCTTCTACGGTTGGAGCAATGGAATATTTTTACAATAAATTATTCCAGTGATTATCCCATCGATTTAGTCGAGTAAGCGCATAAAAAGTGTATTTTGCATTATTAAACAATACCAATTTAAAAAAAAAATGCATATTAGGTATACAAGTATTATTTATGTCCACTTGGGGTCACCTCATCACGTTTTATACTGCAGTATCGGTGACTTTGAATGTATGTGACTTTAAAGGCAGGGCCTGGCCTGGTGAGTGACGTGGGAGCCCGCAAATGAGAATGTCAAGTTGCGCCTGTCTGTTAGCGAGCTAACCATTAGCCAGTCTGTGTGTTGAGACTCGCCGGCGTCGGTTGTGGCCGTGCAGCTTGTGTGAAAGTGTTTATCATGTGTTTATTTTGTCATAATTTCTTCAATAAAAAAAGAGCACCAGTGGCCATCTCTATCCTTGACCAACTATGGGGCATTACGAAATGTTTTAACTGACCATGATAGCCTATATCAAGTCAGTTGTGTGGGCAATCATGTGCTATTGTGTAAGCCAATCTGCTTTGAAACAGACATTTGATCTTTTCGAAGTGTGAAACATTTCCAAACTTTGGTCTGTCTTTTACGCACTCTTTCCTCCGAGCACAGTGCCAACTTTTACACTGCGTAACTTTGAGGCAGAGATTGTAATCAAGTTATTTATTTCAAGAATTGTTGCAGCCCGACTTACTTCCTTGTCCTATTATCCATGCCTCCAGAAATTGAATAGTTGATTTGTGCATGTTTAACAAATATAGGTAAAAATATATATATTAAAAAAAACTTGCACTGTCACCATTTGGGTTTATCAGATGTAATGCATATACAGCATATGGCGAGAAAAACGGAAACACAACCTTGTCCTGGCCGAGTCATAGTCGAGGACCAGTTTGGCGAGTTGCCTCCTCTGTTTTAGTATGTTGGGGATCTCAACCTGTGAGATGTCAAAAGTTTCACCAATGAGCGCAAAATCAAATCAAGAAAAGAAAAGAGAAGAAAAGATGAAAGCATGTGTTGTACCTCGGCCAGCGTGTTGAGAGGATCTAGAACATCTCTCTCGATCTGCACTTCATGCTGCATCAGTTCACTGGCCAACTTGCTCTCTGCCTCACCACACACATCCATCATCTTGCTGTTCACACACAGAGAAAACAAACATCTTCCTTATTGGACCATTTGCATCATGACAGTCGGTTTTACACGAAGTTCACATTTCCTTATCTCACCCAATCAGACTCTCATCTCCCAGTTGAGAGCCACCTTCTTGCATGGCCTGAGACAATGCGGTCAAGGGTAGCTTTTTCTAAAGGGACACACAAAAAAAAGACAACTCCATTAACGAAAGTGACACAAGTGACTGGGATGCTTGCAACTACTGATTGTTAGTTTAATAATATGAATAACAATCGCAAACCTGTTTAATTTCTTCACTTTTTCCAAATTGTTTTGTACACATCACCAGCTCAGTCATGGTTTCAATTCCTGAAGACTATAAAAAAATGGGACCTATTGCCTCCCTTCTTTTTTTTTTTATTGCTTCCCTTCTTGACAATCAGCATTGAAGGTTGGAATTAGGGGGTTAGATCACCAAATGATTCCTTAGCTCAGCGCACCCTCAGGGGATGGGCCAAATGCGGCTAACAAATTCCCCCCCACTTAGGTGGGTGTGACAATGAATTGGAATTTAAAAAAATTAAACTTTAACAGAATGTGTATTTTTAAGCAGTCAATTCTACACAACCGTGTTAGGTAACTTAAACTTTATTCAAACTGGATGATGCATGTTTCAATATAATGCTATAGAACTACAGTATGATCTCAACTCAACGAGTGTTGCAGACATTTTATATTCATATCATTACACTAGCAGTAATTTGCTAATGTGCGTGTGGGAAAGAGACATGTTGCGCCGAGTTCCTCTCATGTTTGTGTTACGTAAATATTGTATTTATTGCACAAGAGCACGTTTCGTCAGTGATGATGCATCCCTGGTGAAACAAAGAGTACTGTATGCATGTTACATTCTCCCCTGACATCTTGAGTGGTTCTCGCAACAATGTTCACTGTCCTGTGGGAACATGCGAGCTTTATGATGTCACAAAATACGGAGTTGTGTTCAAGTGCAAGTGGAAAGATGGACGTTGGTTGACTCACATGTCTCTTCTCGGTGTCTGTGCCCAGCTGGCCCTGCAGACAGGACACCAGCCTCTTGTGTGTGTTGTGTGACATCAAGCGTACCAGCTCCATGCGCCTCTCGATCTGAGTGTCAAAACAATACAGCATAAACATTAACACACACACATATGCCATACTTTGTTTTAACAGCTCATCATCAAGGAAACATGGGAGGGCTCAAAACACAGATGCTTCTCCGAAGCACATCGATCTGTCAACACTCCATCACGCTTCTGTTGTGACTGAAAGGCAGCACAAGGGTGTCGATGGCGTTTGTCAAGCTCGAGTTGGCGGCGCTTCCCTTGTGTGGTGATATAACGGGCAAATAAGAAACAGATGGATGGGGTGTTTTTATGAACATGTGAAGTAACTTTCAGTTGTCATTATTCACTACTTTCTGCTATGATGTAGTTAATGCATAATTTAAAACTATATATGACATAGTTAATGCTTTAATTAAAACTATACAGCACTGTGCTAAACAGCAGTTACAAATTAGAATGACCATATCTGGACTTTCTTGGTCTAGTTATTAGAATACAATACTAAAACGTAAAAGTACACGTTTTTAGTGTGAATTCCCCTTACATTCTATTCTGTCTCTTCCATACAAATAAGGTACATGTCTTTGTATTCATGTACAAGACACAATGAAGTGAAATGTATAACCATTCCCATGGTATTAAGTTAAATATCTAAAAATAATAAAACAAATGTACAATACAAACAGACAAGACCAAGACCAATATTCAAGCAAACTGAACAGCAAAGTAGGCTTACAAAAATCCACCCTCACGAAAAACATCAAAATGGCTTCCATGAATAAAAGGTTAATTAAAACAACACAACAAATGGGGGCTATAGCACAGTGCTGTACATATGTCGACTTTACATTCATCTCGTTTTAGAAAGTATATTATTGTCAGGAGCTGCAAACGCAGACTGTACACACTCGGAGAGCACATACAGTACCTCTCTACCAAAACCAATAGTCCATTTGGAAATAAACACACACGTTTTTGGTAGGAAATATTACTAAAGTTTGACTACTACATTCAGAATTTAGTCAGAAATCTTTTTTTTTCCTTTTTTTCCTTTTTTCTCTCTTTTTTTTTTTTAAATTTAATTTTATTTTATTATTAGAAATCTAATGTTACACAACATATACCAGGGTACTTACTACCTGCTTAAAAATCTGTCTTTTGCCATAGCAGTAGTAGGCCAGGCTAGAAAAAAAATATTTGGAATTTTTAAAAAAGGAAGCTATTCCAAGTAATCCAAACAATAAGTGTTTTTTCATCTAATTACAGTGGTTGTTATATTTTTGTACTCAATTCTCCTGATAGCAGGCCCTGTCCTTTGGAGTTTCTTTTTGAACTTTGAAAAGTACGTCTGAGAAAGATGGCATCACCTAAAAGCACACTTCCTCTTCCTGTTTCAAACTAAACAAGCCTCATTAGCGGAGAGATTTCCATCTTTTGCTGTCTCATCTTCCCATTTTGACATTTTAGATTTTACGGTCTTTTTTCATCACAGACTTCCCCTCCTCCCCTCCTCTGTTAAACGCTGATGCCAGACCACAAATGAACTTTCCTGTCTGGTTCCAATTGATTAGCTCATCTTAAGCCAATCCTCGGCTCAGATTTACATACTTTGACAGCTCAAATGGATCCAGACGAGCAACAAGTGATGCCAGAAAACAACTCCAGTGGCCTGACGGACTGCCAAAGTGTTGGCGGCCCGACGGTCTGGATGCATCAGCTGATCCCATTGTCTGGTGCTGACGAGTGCTTTTGGAATGATCCAAGAGGCGCACAGTGTTCAAAATGTGTGTAGTTTTTGACTCAAATGTTTTAAGCAGATCTGGAGTGTGACTAAAGAAACCACCCCGTATATGAACTTCATCCGAAGAGAGGAAAGACCCCAAGTCTCAGAGCACTCGAGAGTTCATGATCATATCATACATGCTTCAATTTCTTCAATGGACTTTCGCACTATTCTAGTTAATAATGTTTAGTATCACAAACTATGTACATTTTTGCCCATTCGGCATCCATTGCAGCCTGTAGGCATATGAAGCCCTTTGAGACGCTTGTGTGATTAAGGGCTATATAAACAGACTTGACTTGACTTGCATGTGTTTTGCTTTTTCTTTGGCTTTTTTGTGGCCAGTTTCCAAAAGGAGCATCTTTTTAAAGCTACAGTGTGTAATAAGTCACCATTAGATGTCACTAGACCACACGTCGCAAGCCACCACCTCGGCAAGCGACGGCGACTTGGCAGCCAGTGTGAAGCCCGGCGAGTGACGCCGAAAGACTGAACGAACCAGATTTAGCCAGAGCAGCTAACAAAAGCAGCAAGCGAGAGTTAAGTCTGAGCCATGGGCTGGAGTGGGTAACTAATGGGAGAAGCTAGTTTAAAAAAAAAAAAAGTTTGCGAGAGCAAATCAGAAGGTGACAAGTGACGGGAGTCCGAATCACAGGACTCAGCGACGACCACCTGCAGGCCCCATCTGTGTAAAGTAAGCTGCGGTTGACCCACTCACTAACTATAATTTTATAGACAAACACACCAATTTTATATACAAATGCAGAGAGTTGGGAGGCTGTGAGATATTTTTGTCTAACAAAAAATAATTGAGTAGCACTGTGTTAAAGGGATTATGATATGGATTAACTATTTTGCTACTGCTTTATAAAACAAAACAAAAGACAATACAGGCAAAACTAGTGCCAACATCCCGGAACAGATTATGTCAGCCTTGGAGGTTTAACTCTCCAGTAAATACTGGCGAGATGCTGGACTGCACCGAGGCTCCTACCTACTCCCATCCTCACTTACAAGTAGATTCTGCAAAGAGATTCACTGAGAAGACAAACAAGCTCCAACTTGTCAATTCTATAACATGTTCCAATTCAACCTCAGCTGAAAAGGGTTGAAACCCACATTAAAATGGGGAACATCTTTGAGAAATACACATTCAACAAGAAGGTGAGCAACTTACCTCACAAATATGTTGCTCAGCTTTAAAACTTAAAATAGTAGCCCGTTCTTGCTTTTAACACCCAATTTAAAATTTCTAAACTAGCTCATTCTGTCTTCTCACATCTTGACTGTTGCAATTTTTTCCTCACCTGCCTTCTCTCTTCATCTGCCTCAACAAAACGTCTTTAAACCATCTCAAATTAGGTGACAACGCTGCCGCTTGGCTTTTGTACAGATCCCATAGGTTCAGCCACATAACTCCAGTTTTGTCATCCTTGCATTGATTCCTTAGCTCTTCATTTTCTTTCAGTCACTCTTCGTGCCCTCAATGGTCAAGTTCTTACTTTGTGGATCGGGTGTAACTTTTTGGTCCTGTTAGGTCACTTGTGTCTGCTGACCGCCTTTTACTTACTGTCTCCCACAAAAGAAAAAGCCTAGCAGTCTCCTGCCTGCCCCCAAATTGTGGAATGTGCTTCCTTTTCAGCGAGAAACTGCCTCTTCTGTTAAGTTCAAAAGCAGTTTTTTTTCTTCTTGCATGTTTGTTGACACTGTATTTTTTTATGTTTATTGTCTGCATATTATTTTTATTGACATAAAACAAGCATTAGAGCAGGGTTTTTCCTGTGTACAAAATTCAGAGGCGGCCACCTACACCTAATTTGCTTGCCACCTCCAGCCTGAGCCAATGATATAGCTCAATACAGCGCTCCAGCTGTGTTGATTGAGCTCGGTAGGAACGCATTTTAACTGCAGTTGCAGTGTTACGCCATTATGGAGGCGCTATATCAACAGCAGTGCACCGGAAAGACCTGAAGCAACAATCGAAGAAGAAACAGCTTTCCTTTTTATTCTTTAAAAACAAAAACTTAAATGAATGTACCGAAGAAGAAACAGATCATGGATCAACCGTTGCGCACACCCATTTCCTAGTTGCGGGGCGGAGGTGGCGCGCTCCAGCCATCACCAAAGTCATAAAGCCACAGTATATACAATAAACATAATAGTCTTTTACAACAACGCTGAACTATATTTACAATTTAATATGTACTAGTGGACAATTTTTTTTACAGTATGATTGTAGTGGAAAAAATGGCAAACATTAATGGCAACTTTGTAATTAATTTGTATTCATATAATTTCTGATTTCTCGTCCCTGATCGTAAAATGGTTGCGTGAGAGTGGACCATAATGGTATCGGTCCACCGCCGCGAGTACCAATACCTTAAAATAAGACTGGTATTGGCACTGATATCAAACCAATCATAGTAGGGGTGATACCACCTTTGCCTCAATTTGAGCCAGGAAAAACGCTGCATTAGAGGCTGTATACTGGTCCTTCCTTTCAAGTGTTACAGTTTCACTAATATGTTACTATGTTTCATGAGTTTTATCCTAATGTTGCACCATGGACTATTTAACAATTAACAGAACCATAGCCGCAATCCCGCCAGCCTTAGCCCTGAAGTAGGTGAGCTGGCCAAAGGTTTACAAGATGGCTATTACAACTTCTTTTCATCCTCAACAGCTGCATGCCATGAAAAGAAACAGCTCTGACGACCTCTGACCAGCCACCACAGAAAATATTTGACATCTAACAAGCTGGAGAAGCAGGTACAACCTACTTTGTCCTCATTGTTGATCTGTCTTACGTACCAATACCAATTCAATGTCTGAACTGTTTGTACAAAACAGTGATGTGGGCTACAGCTAACAAAAAAATACTACGTAGTAGGGGTGAAAAATTTATCAAATTCAAATCCACATTGCAATGTACTAGAATGCTGTTTTCAAATTTCAAAGGCTGCAATGACTGAGTAGGTTATAGGTATGTGTGTACATTTCATTAATTCATTCAGTGTCGAAGTGCAGTCCACATGTTTACACATCATCTTTTCATGAAACATGAAAAGTTGAAGTGATAAAGCCACAGGCTTGTTTGCATTAATCGCATTTGTGACTTACTGACTGGCTTATGTTTTCACCACGTTCGCTTGGTTAAATTTTGTGAAGTTGTTCTGAAGAAAACAGATTAATTTAGTGCTTGTGTTTGATTTGAATAAAAAAAAAAGAAAACTTGGGAAGAGGACCTTGAAAAAAAGAATTGCCTATTGATGGTGTCGGGTTGAAATGTGACAATTTGTTAAATTTCATATTTTTTCAAAAATCTGTAATATTGGTCAGTCAACACTAGTTGAAACTAGTTGAAAATAGCTTGCTCTTTTCTTTGATGATGCAATGTTAATGGTTGACCAAACATGCTGTGTTTGGGGCCTCCTGAAAAGTCATGATTCTGGAGGTACAGTAATGCCAGCGATATTAAATAGCAAATGCAATTATAAGGAGTGTGGAAGGCTGGCCACAATTAGATTATTTTTAAACATCGTCACTGGTCAAATCACATTTGTGTGGTGTCTATTTCCACTAACACTCAAAATGTCAAACTGTCTTTGTACATTTAATATTGAACCAGGTTTTTAACTGCATTTTAGTTGTTAAGTGCTGAACATATTTTATCAGTTGCAACAAGATCTCACTGTGCGCATCCCCAGGCCTTCAGGTAGCATTAAAACACAAAGGCCACAACTCTCCTACAGAGGCAAGACGTGTCCAAACAGGATCAATGCTTTAGCCAGCGCAAAGCACATTGTAAAAAAAAATGGAAGCGAAACAACATTGGGGGGAAAAATGGAAGTGAAACGACAACTACGCCAAGGAAATCAAAGCATCAAATTTCTCGTCAGAGGCCACTGAGGAGTGGGGGGTGCCGAAGCATTCTAACTGGAATGGGAATTGAGAAAACCCACCAGAGAGAAAGTTCTCACTGTTTATGTGTAGATGGCGCTCTAAACTAAATGAAGCACACCCAAAAAGAGATGACTCTTATCTGAGCGCATGTCGCAAAGATGACTGATGAAGCAGCAATTCCAACCCTTGCACCGCACTGATGGTCACATTCCTTACTGAAGGAATGTCTAACGCAACAAAAAGCTCCTGACATTCACACTACGGAAGACATGCCTTTTCTGGAGGGAACGGCACAGTTTGCTTCAGATATTTTTATTACCAGAATCGTCAGATTGAGCAAAGGTTGATCACCAAGCCTTTCATTTCACATAATCGAGATCCCTTCATGTGGGCAAACGTTGCTCCTCGGCACTTCCCACTTTTCACGGTGATGTCAGCTTTTCTTTCCGATGCACGCCTGTCTCCACCCCCGCATCACGCTCACTAACATTTTAAGATAGCAGAACATTGCCCTCGGTTTGCCTCTGCAGAAAACCACGACACCTCCCAGTCGTCAAACCCGAGACTCCGGATGATGTTGCAATTCCAAGAATTTTGCTTCAAACTTGGCGTGAATGAAGACAATGACTTTACCAGGCAGAGCTTTTAAGGGGAAAATACTTCCATATTTGACTTTTCAAGAAAATCACTCCCACTGTACTACAGCATTCCTTGCAGTAAGCTCGGAATGAAGCTTTTGCCTAAATTTCCTGAATGAATGGTTCATTTTAAAATATTTTTATTGGGACCTCAGCTCAGCATCCAATAGGTGAAGTCATGGTAAACATTTTTTTTTAGACAGACTGAATCAACAGTGTCTAAGATGGTTACAACCAAGTAATAGATGCCAGTTTTCCTTTGTTTAATCAATACGTGATACTTAACTATCATTTTGTCTATTTGACTTTTATCAGGCAAGGAACACATACTTGGTAACACATGTAGAAGAACCATGTGAGTTCTACTAGGTAATATGTCAAGAAAACTAATGCTTAATTAAAAATGTTACAGTCAGAGTCAGACCACATAAATCTGGATAAATATTCAATGAGTGCCCTATAAAAAGGTTCAAATTAAATATAAATATACATTTAAAGTAGCACTAAGGAACTTTTCTACCATAATAAAATATTTTCATAACTCTTCTGATGAAACATCAACTTAAAATTACTGGTATCTTTGCCATGGTCTGAGCCTGAGGGGGTCTGTATCATTTTTACCGCCACAAAGCAACTTTGAGTAGGATGGTAGGAGCACTGCCACACAAAAAACTACAAATTTGCTGACTGCATTATGGCATACGACAAAAGCTACCCCGGATGAAAGTAGTCAAGGATCAACATTGTCCCAGACTTCACTCACTGGAGTGAGCGGAAAAATAAACTACGCAATGCGCTTGTCCTCATAGGAAATGGTCTTCCTTCAGACACAACAATACCGCTTTTGTCCGTATGGCGTCGCCAGAATCAACGTCAACTGAAAGTTCCTTAGTGTTGCAAAAGATGTAACATAAATATGTACATGCTGGATTGTATGCTAGCATGCAATAAATAGCGCAAACCATACCATTTTGTTAACCTAATAATAGCTTAAGTAATTTTAATTTCGAATGTCTTGTCACATTATAAATAAGAATACACTTATACTTGCTTCAAAAATATTTCAGTGTAGCTTGTTGGCCATCCAGGTCATGATAATCCACAAAGGCTAAAAATGTAGGCAATTGGACTCTGCTTGGTAGTTCAAGTTGTGTACCCGCAACCCTAGTGAAGATATGCGGTTCAGAAAATGGATGGATGGATGTTTAAAAATTCTGTGAGCATTTTATGCTATTGAGCTAATGAATTTTTTTGCTTTTGGAGCGGTAATGAATGATTCCAATGAGAGTCAAACAGCTAAAAGAGAAAATAAATCCTCAAACAAAACGGAAAAAATCATGTGTTGTATTTGTGTTTGACTGACTGACTGTTACCCAATAGGCTACTTTTTGGTTCAATGAGGATGATGTATTCAAACAGACAAACTCAACCAAGGTCCTTCCTTTGCGGCCCTTCTACAATATAATGGCAGATGCGCGTGTATTTTTTCTCGTTACCTAGCAAGCACCAGGCATAATACCTCACAACCACAGCCTCAAGCGATTAACACCCTCGCTTACCCCAAATATTGATCTTCCATCTAAATTAGTGCAGCAGTCATTATTTGTGTGTGTGAAGTGTTTACCTGGAGGACGTCATCACTCAGTACCTCAGTCTTCTCAGCCCTGAGGAGAGAAACCCAAGTGAACATTTGGACTTATGGTTCAAACACATGCCGTGTAAACAACAGTGCAAGATTATAAAGCGATATGGAGGAGCGCATATGTTTAAATGTAAAGTTTAGTTTTAGAGCAACCTAGCTTGGTTTCACATTCGGTGCTATTGTGTTGGATCATCAACTGTACATATTGTACGCAAAGCTTAATTTGATGCAAACAAGCTGAAACTTCTAAATCTAGCTCAACCTGTCTTTTATGTACACAGCAGAATAAGAGTCAGCACGATAACACTTGACCATAATAACAATTATGTGCACAGTCAAACTGTGTGTTGACTCGACAGAGCCACACACTCAGTCAGCATCAACTAACTCCTTCAGAAAGGAGCTGTCAGATTCCTCCGGCGTGTCCCAACACACGCTTCCTGTTGGGTCACCGTGTTTGTTATGGCAACAGGAGAAGGTGTGCAAATGTGCGCTGGAGGTTGTCAAGTGGCTCGTTCATGTCTCAAACGCTCTATTCATAATCATGACATCATGTTGAAGTTTCTCTGGGGAATGTTTAATATTTAGGCTGGACGATTTGACACAATACACTAGGACTAAGCATTTGCAAGGCTCTGGACTGTGACCAATTTGGGCGCCCTAATTTCTCTATGGTGCGCCCAATAAAGTAGGTGGGCTGCATTGGTACGACCAGCCATTGGAGGGGTGTGTGTGTGTGTGTGGATGGGTGGGGTGGGGGGTTGCCGCAGTCAGTTTCTTTTTTATTTTATTTTTTTAAGAGTGAACCTATAGAACTGCAGTGTTGATTCGGTTGAATGCGATGGAGTGGAAAATGTGGGTGCACCAAAGAAAAAAAGTTGGGCGCGCCGGTACAACCTTTGCAATAAGTTAGTCCTAAATCTTGATTTGTGTCATGTACACTTAAGCATGTGCAATGTCTGCCTTGTGTGACTACAACTTTTAAACGATGTTTCCATTCAAGCCTAATAAACTAGCTCCCACATTCTCTATGGAGGCATTCAGAGCCCCAACCCCTCCCTCACCCGCTGCCTTCCACTGTTACTGGCTGTCAACATCCACAAAATGCTTACTCCACACAATCCCTCTGTGGCCAACTGACCCTGCCTGAAAAACACATCACAGTTTCAAACACGCCACTTCATGAGTGAACTGTAGGGTAAACAGTCAGCCAACGTGTATTGGTGGCCTTTTACAACTCCTGTTGGAGGATTGCATGTGTGGAATCAGGCACATGGAACTGCATGAAATACCAGCAAGACCAGCAATGACCGCTCTGACTTGAATCCCATCAAACACTTTTGAGGAATGGGCTTATCACTGAATCAAATACACAATATTATATCCCCACACAATATACACCTCGTAATGCAAAGGTAAATCTTGTTTATCATGCTAACTGACTTATTTTTACATAGTCCGTTCTATATTGAAACGCTGTGATGATGTTATGTTACTATGTTTACTAGCATGGAACAAATGACTATCGTAGTGGCAAGCTATGCAGTCATTTCATGTTTATGACTCCGGCTGCAGAGTGAAAAACTCCCAAGCACAAAGACGAAATCCCTTATTATTAAACAGTCAAATGCACTTAATAGTTTTGAAGAAGGTGCATTTTAAAACTAAGCTGTGTGTTCGTGCAGTTGGAGTGGACGCTAACTATCTGGCTCGTTAATGTGATTTGAAACACGCAATTCCACACCTCTGCTACAATCTTTGTTACAGTGTACGTTTACTAGTAAAATGTATATACATTTATCTACTAATTACAACATTTATCTACTAACCTCGCAAAATAAATGATCGCTGCAAGTCCGTGAATACTTTGTGGACTGCCCGTCCTTTCTGTTGATTGCTGCTATCCATC
This sequence comes from Vanacampus margaritifer, assembly GCF_051991255.1. Classification (NCBI taxonomy): domain Eukaryota; kingdom Metazoa; phylum Chordata; class Actinopteri; order Syngnathiformes; family Syngnathidae; genus Vanacampus; species Vanacampus margaritifer. The sequence goes on from NC_135433.1 coordinate 27,850,247, forward strand.
GACGTCTTTTGTCTTCATTAGTAGGTATGCGATAAAAAGCAACATTTGGTTTACTCCTTTGTCTGTCTGTACAACCGACCGCACAGCAAGATATGACCATTTGATAAGATAATCGATTAAATAAAGGACTTTACGCTGTACGAGATTCAATGGTTACAATACAGGCAAGTGGTTCTTTTGCCGTCCAGTGTCCCAGACTGAGCGTTCCCATGAGGGCTGACTTCACGTGCAAAAGGTCAAGGTCACCTAGGGAGGTACTTGATTTGGTGGGTGTGTATTCTTGGAGGTAGGTATCGGGGTTGTGTGCTTCGGTAGGCAGGTAGAGTAGATGGGTGGATACTTGGTTCGATACCAGACCTCTAGTACGGTCAACTACACACATTGTTCAATTAGCACCTTTATATGGGCCTTATTATCTTTGTACAGCAGTTATGTTCTTTAAATATCGCTCTTGTACTGTATCTCATTACATTTTGCAGGTGGCCTGTTATTATTTTTGATATACAGTAATTATTCAACCATTCACATACTAATTAACAAGACAGTACTTTTACTTTCCTTTCTCAATAACTCACAATGAGTTAAGTTTACACTAGCTAAGTGACTGTCCTGTGCCAGCCAGTCCTTCCGACCTCGCCCACGTTTTTTTTAACTACAAAATGACGTGTAAAGTGTTAACTGTTCATGTGTACTTCAAAGCTTCGCGTGTCGTTACGTGTTATTAAAGCCCACAAAAGAATAAACAGCCAGTTAGCTGTCAGTTACATGCTATTGTAAAGTTATCCCTAACAAATACTCACCTCCCGACTGTTTGGTTGGCAAGTTGCTTCATACGGTTAAACTGTTTCTTCATGTTGTTCGCCCTCTTGGTTCCAGTTTAAATGAAACCACACCAAAAAAAGAAAAGTCAACGGCACCTCCGCGGAACTCTTTTCCCTCACAGTGGCTGAAAAAGTTGGGCTAGGTCGGAGCCATTGTGCCTCAAAAAACTCCACACTGGCGCTCGAATCTTCTTCGAACCTTCCGGAACGACTTTCCAATAAAAGGCTACGAGAAGCAAATATAAAGTGTCACTACTTGTGTCTCGACCAGCTGACAACATGCCAGCGAGGAGTGACTTTAGTTGTCGGTTAGTTGGTTAATGCTGCAGGGAATAGAAGGAGGAAGTGACTCGACTCGACTTTCCTACCTACTGTAACACGCACACGCGCGCGTGCGCGCGCACACAAACACACACACGCACACACACACAAACACGCACACAAACACACACACACATGTGATACCTTCGCACGGGAAAGACACTTCATGAAGTACAGTGCCACCGTCTCATCACAGCTAAAACAATGTGTTTAATCATACTGCCTTTACAAACAGCAGTGCATTTTTAAACTTTGGTTCTAAATGAATTTTACGTACATTATTTAACTATAGAAGAGTACAAATATACGATTTAAATGAATGCTTAAAACGCATTAAAAAATCAATAAATAACTAAATAAATTGTTAAAGCATTCAGTTTTAGTGTTTGCTTTTCTGACCTGCCCGTCTGCTACTGCATGTCTCGTCTTGGTCCTACAGTATGGTTTATTGTTATTTCTTTGTTGAAGACAAATTTCCCTACGGGGACAAATGAATCAATCTAATCTAATCTCAAATGTATTTGTGTTTTTCCACACTAGTCATAGCCATAGAATCCGTTTTTTAAGTCATCTTCTTACTGTTGTTGTTGCAGTTTGTCGTTGTTGTTTGTTGTTGTCGTTGTTGTTGTTGTTTGTTGTTGTTGTTGTACAAGGGCTCCCGCTAGTGGCACATGAAAGAATCACTTAAATTTCAAACTGTATATAAACTTGCATTTTATTTTTATAACTGTTTTTGGGTAGCTTTTTTTTGTATTATTAAACTTGTGTTTGAATTCATCATAAAGTACTTTTTTCCTAAATTCAACCACAGTATTAATGTTTAAACTGTGCATAATGTTGCATATGCTTCTGTGTTTTATTGTTGGTCTGGTCATGATGGTTGTGCATGAAGAGCTAAGCATTTTTTTTTTTTTTTTAAGATTTAAGATATCTTAGTGGTGCTTTCATGAATTGGCCAGGGAGGGCACTTGTAAATATTCAGGTAAAGGCTTGCATATCTATAAAAGCACACCTACGAAAGGCTAACTCAGTCACTAATATCCTAACCACTAATCTATTCATTGTTTACAGGTACTTCAGTCCTTCAGCTGACTGGCGAACAGTTGGCTCCGCCTTCGCCAGAGGGACTGCATCCTGCCCAAGCATGGTAAGAATGTTACACTTTTCCATGTTTCCATAATAATACACCCAGTGCTGTTTCGAGCAGTCTTATGGTAGTAGATCCACTCAGTAAAAGTTTTCTATCATACTGTAGCACTCCTCTGCCTTATCGGCCTTATCTGGGCTCTTATTAAAAGTGCTGGCCATGTAAAGGCCATACTGGGATTCCTGTCTCGACCTATGGACCTTTGCAGTTAGTCATAAGCGCTAAGTATTTTGTTCGTGGAGCGCACAAAACCTCATGTACTTTGGTATTCAGCCGTTTTCAGCAGATTTTAACTGTCGTGTTGTGTAAACGCTTTTAATGTTTTATTAAAGTAGGGAGCTGGTTGTTAGGTCTTATGAAGAGTTGTGAAAATCACATTCCTAACTAGAAACCTAGTAGGCCCTCAGGATAGAACACATTAAATGTTTGCTTACGGCCACCATCTACAGGCACTTTGAGGTCATTGCAGCTATTCATTGTGTGTTCTTCCATTCACAATTTCAATTCACTGTTACTTCTCCTAATTGGACATTTTGATGTAATGTTTATATTTCGTTAATTAACTGCATCGTCAAGATTGAATGCTCCCTAGTTGGATTTTTCCTAAGCTTTATTAAATAGTGGCACATATTTAATAGTAGAAAAATCTCACAGCACACCACTAAAATATAAAAAAAAAAGCACCCCAAAAAGTGGTTAAGGGTTATAATTATCATTGGCAACCACTTAAAACTAGGGCGCGTTTTTTTTTATTTTTTTTATTATTATTGTTGAAGCATTAGACGTTCAGCTGGTGTAGGTGTAGGACAGTGTTTCTCAACTGTGTGTCATGATTCATGAACATGTCTATAGGAGACACTAGTTGTCTTATTAGCAAACTCCCAAGTAGAACACACAGTTCTCTAACTCTGGTTGACTTTCAAGTTGTTTCAATCAGGAATTTAGTGTGATGAAAATACACTTTTGGCCAGGTTGAGAGACAAATTGTCACTTTTATCTTTGCCAGAACAAGACCTGCATTTTATAGGGCAATTTGTTGTGATAAAGTAACATTTTTGGCGAGCATTAAGGACAAATCACATGAATAAACTTAAAGGTGCTTGTGGATTTCTTCTTTTTTTTCCTTTTCTTTTTCTTTTACTCGCAACTGCTACCTCTGGCCTAAAGTGTAACTGCAGCTTCTGTGTCAAGCTTATGCATGGTGCACTGGAATAAACTCTTTGTTTTTTCAGTTCTCTTGTCGTCTGAGCTTTAATTTGGGCTGTGCTTGAAGCCGGCCTTTTATTTAGTTTTGTCTTTCACTTTCCATCCCAATTGCAAACACTATATGTCCACGGGCACGAGCATGACGTCACCCTCCACCAATGGCGGAGGCACGTGGCCACGCACCCCAACCCAACTACCCATTTCCCCTACCCCTTATCCTGGATATTCAACAACATTGTCAATGCTAACTAAATAATTGATATCTCAGCTCCTGAAGCAGATAGAAACATAATTCCAAAAACATTTCAGAGCTTACACATGTAGCGTTCACACAAACCTAAATTTTTATTATTATAAAGCTTCAATATTTAGTTTTTGACATAGTTGTCATGTTGCCTACGTGAATGTCAGCCTATGTTAGTGCTATGTTAGTCCATGAAAAGGCATAATCTACTTGGTTTTGTTATTTATTAATTGGTATGTTTAATGTTCAGTGTTTTGAACAAATAAATAAATGTGTGTAAAACCAAACACCAAAAGAAGAAATTTTATGTATCAATCTTGTACAGTAGGAACAAGATGATGTTTTAAAAGGACACAATAAACCAATTAATAAATTGAACTACAGAAAACAATATAATAAAAACAAACCAAGTGTTCTTTTTAACCTGTATTTCTTGTACAAAATGTTCCATTCAGATATTATGATTGTATTCAATTATGAAATCAAATACACTTATATAATAATATAATAATATAATAACCAACTCAGTGGCCTTGTGGTAGAGTGTCCTCCCTGAGACTGGGAAGTTGTAGGTTCAATCCCCAGCCGGGTCATACCAAAGACTATAAAAATGCGACCCATTACCTCCCTGCTTGACACTCAGTATAAGGGGTTGGAATTGGGGGGTTAGATCACCATGTGATACCCGAGCGCAATCATTGCTGCTCACCGCTCCCTCAGGGGATGGGTCAAATGCGGAGAATGAATTTGACCCCACTTAGAATCAGTGGAATTTACCTTACCTTTACTTATAAAAACCTGTAACAATATCAAATAACTTGAAACAATGTGATCATCAAGAAGACATGTATTAATGTGTGAACTTTGACATCCAACAAGATGCCAAACAGGCAAAGAATTCCTGCATCAAATTAAGAATTCTTGCATCAAATTAACTAACACAAAAATAACTACAGGTAATAGATTTTACCACAGGAAAAACAATGGAAAAAAGTCATCTTTTGGTGAGGTAAGGCATCAACATAGTTTTTTTTTTTTTTAAATACTTAGTCGTGAATTTCGCTGTTCGGTTTCCTTTTCTACTTATTCTGTACAGGTCAGTAACTGACATTTGCCTTATTGCTGCAAAGTGGCAGAAAGCTCTGATGTAATTGTGACTGAGCAAATCATTGACAATTGTAACAGCTCCAATGCATTGAATTAATAACATATTATTTCATGCAGCCCACTAGTCGGTGCTCGCAGCCCAAGGTCGGCATGCGAATAGTCTGGTTGCATGATTAAGAATCACTTATTTAGAAATTTCAGGTAGGAACTTATGGCCCACCCAAAAGAGTCATGGTTTCACCCTGGCCACTCCAATGACAAATTTCTAGCTACGCCCATGCCCTCCACCACTCCCCACCCCCAAGAAACTACAGTTGTGGCGCAGAACACTCTACACTGAAGGGAAAATACAAGCTGGTAGGCGCAGCTGAAGTTAAAAAGTCAGGGCTCTTTGTACTCATCTGGGCATTGGTGGAGCATGCATGATGCAGAAAATTCTTTAACATTAACATTTTAAACTCAATGCATCTTTAACTAAAATGATTTAAAAAACTGCCATCTTTTAAGCAAAGATTCTCAAAGTGTGGTACATGGGCTCCCTCTAGTGGTAGATGAAATAATTGCTGCCTGAGTACACTGAGTTGTCTATAACTTTTCTAATTAAATAAAAGTGCACTTATCGTTGCAAAATGTTTTTCAACAACAACAACAAAACAACAATTTTCATTTCATTTTAATTGCAATACAATAGAAAAGAGTTATTATTTAAGAACAGTAACATTAAAAGGTCTGTCTCTTCTTTCTTTTTTTAATGAAAATGTAATGCACAAGCATTACAGTATTTTAAAGTTGGTCATGATTGTGGTACTTGAAGAGTTAAGTATTTCTCCAGGTGGTTCTTAATGTAAAAATTCCGAGAACCACTGTTTAGAGCACGGAATAGTCTTGGCCTACTAAAAATCGTGGAAATTATCAATACACTTATCAAAGAAAATCACTTTTTTTGTCTTCATTTGAAATCCCATGAAGCATTCTCTAAATCAAATTCTCTGCCGGGTGCTTGGCATGTGCATGACTGATAGGAAATATATGTAAACGTGTTTCGAGAGATTGTGGAGCCTCTCTCAAAAGGTTTTCAATTTTGGCAAAAATTCAATTATGTCCCACTTTCAACCCCAAATGGTGCTTGCAGTCAAAAGGAGGACAAATGGCAAAGTAGTTTCCAAAGCCAAGTAGACATCTTTCTCCATCTTTGTGTTGCTGCAGCTCTGTACCGACTCTCTATAGCTGTTGCGGTGAATGGCTGCTCGCCACCGGAGGGTCTCATGCTGCTTTCATATTGTACCCCCGGGCCTCCACACAGCAGTGGCCCACATGGGAAAGCAGACCAGGCGGCGGGATAAACCAATTACCCCCCAGCCGGGGTGGACTCCTGCCGGTGAGTCATGCGGCGGATCGGCGCTGAGGCCTCCTGGGCTCCTTCCCCATGAGAGCCGGCTGGAATTCCCAGAAATGAGAATTGGGAGGTCTCGAAAGCCCGCAGAGAGGTTATATTTTGTTTAGACGTCTGACATTAGGGGGTGGGGTTGTGACGGGTGTTCCTCCTGGGATAATACAAGGGGAGGAGACTTCAACCCAGGCCTCTGTCGGCTTAAAATAATTTTGTTTGAAGGCTTGATTTATGTGCTGTATTGATCACAATGTCCGTTTGGTCTGTTCATTTAAATCACAGGTGCGAAACATAAGGCCCGGGGGGCCAGATCTGGCCCACCACATCATAATTTGTGTTAGGCTACTTCATGTTTCTTGGATTTGTTCTGGTCATTGTGGTAGAATGTTTTGTCCCCAAAATAGTATTTCTCGTCACTTTTTACATATATTACACAAATTTCTTGCAACCAATTTACACCCTTCCATCCATGTGGCCTCCAGGGGGCGCCACAAAGTTGGAAAAGCACCCGAAAAAAATAAATTCCCTTCCAGTACCCGACACCCATGTGAGGAATAAGTGGTTCGGAAAATGGATGGCTGGATAATTATAGTTTACAAAAAGTAGTTAGTTACTTTTAACTTAAACACTTTAAAATGGATAAGCTAACATTTTCAAATGAAAAGCAACGCTAAATTAATATTACAACAATCTATTCTTTTTTGTGATATGTATTCTCATATATATATATATATATATATATATATATATATATCCGAATTAAGCTATTTTACATTTTACTGTATATTTTAAATTTGGTGACATATTATTTATAGACTAAAGACTTAAGACAGTGGTCAAAGCAATGCTATTCAATTACTTTTGTAATATGTAGGGGGATAAATCTTGTCTGGCTCTGTCTTAAAATAACATGTTAATTTCACATTATATTGTGAACAAGCTATAACAAACTGTTATAGTAATTTTCTTTTACATAATGAATATGAGTCTGTACTTTTAAACTGATGTCAAGGGACATAACGATAGTGTCAAACTTTCACAGGCCACATAAAATGAACAAGGTGCCGCATCTGGCCCGCGGGCCTTGCATTTGACACCTATGCAATAAAGGAATATTGCACGTAATAGTCAAAAATAGCAGATAAAGAACAAGCTGAGCTGCAGCTTCTTGAAATCCTGAGCCCCGACGTTTTCGACATGGCAACAGCCGGAACAATGGTCATTATGTCTGCCGGGGGCCTTGTCACGCAGGGCTATTGTGCAGGCGCCATTCACCATGGAGTCATTTACACTTTCATTGGCAGCTATTTAGTCCCCATAAAAAGTTCAACGCACCAATTTGTGAGCACCCCTCAGCCGAGGAGAGGCCCGGGATATGTTGGTGCTTTAGAAGTCAATTAATTGTTCCCCTCATGTGGGAGGGGCCAGGGGGAGGAGGCCAGGGCTTCGGGGCCTCACATCTGTCCATTGGGTCATCTTGGGCCACGACGATGCGGGGGGTGGGGGGGGGGGGGGGCACACAGCTCAATAAGAAACGTTGGGTTCAGATTTGACTCCACTATAATCACAGATTTCAGGGGACAATGGGATGCGAACGGGAAAAGGAAAACAGATTAGGCATCCTATGATAGTAAATGTGGTTGTGTGACATTTACTACGTCATGGTTAAAAAGCTTTCAAGGGGCCTGCGAGCTGGAGAATCTTATGAATTTTACATTTCAATGCTCTGGAGTCTTTGCTTTCTTACAAGAAATTACTAAATTGTGTTCTTTTTGATCCCGCTAATATTGTAGAACAACGTAGCCTGTAATAAAATACACTCTCTCTTTTTTTTATCCTAACCACTTCTCGTGACATTGATCAATCTTTACTTTTTAACACAAAAAGACACACTAGTTTTGATCTGTTGTATTTATTTAAATGACATTTGAGATCTTGTTTCTCGTATGGAAATTATCAAGAAGTATTAACAACAAGTGTAAAAGGGCAACATTTTACATAATGTTATTACATAATCTAATCAGTGGACTGAGTGGACTACATTCCAATTTTTAAATGTTTTAAATTTTAATAATAATGACCAAAGAAAGGAATTTATATTATCTCCAGATTTTGGATGCTTCAATTTTTTTTATTTTAATTTCCATCATGTGTCCATTGTAAAGATAATTTGCAGGTATCTTTTCATTGGTGACAACTGCATACTGTACAGTGAAAAATCCATTTTGCTAATCTGCAACATACATATAAAACATTTATATTAGGGGTGTGAATTGCCTAGTACTGGTGATTCGATTCGTATCATGATTCATAGGTCACGATTAGATTACGATTAATCCCGATACGAATCTATAAATTGATTATTGCGATTTTTTTTTAACTCAAATTTAGAAAATACTAATCAGTAAACTTGTACATGTACACGGTAAGATTTGTATGAAAATGTATTTATTTATCTGAAAATTTAGGCTTATAACTGAGCCACTGCATTTAACAAACAGGTTGCAGTCTGTTTCATGTTTGAACAGCACTGAAATAAAATATTAAGGCTTAATGTTCCATTAATATAAAATTCTTCCATGCTTAATGTGTGAATCTTAACCCTTAAAGTAAGACATTTTATTGAATATTCCCATAAAAAATTGATGTTTAAAAATCGATTCGGCCACATATCGAATCGATTCGAGAATCGCGTGCTGTAATATTGCAATATATTGCGGAATCGATTTTTTCTAACACCCCTAATTTATATGATAGGAAATGTGATCAGAAACATTTCATTTGCAATAATTATTCATATTTATTCTATATACCACAGAATTTAAGAAAATGTACAATCTATCGTGCAATGTGAAAAAAAAAACTGGCAAAAAAACAAATCCACTACAAAAAGATTTTTGTTGAAAGTCAGTCACCTTGTAAGTAAACATGGTGGAAGTAGCACCGTATGGACTGAGAGTGACAATTATAAACGGCCCGTGGCAAAGGTCACCGTCCAAGTGAACAACAGGCGATGTGGCGACGAACACAAAGAGCTCACTCCTCTCCCAGGCTGGAGGCCATAAATGGCAGAGACAACGGGCATACGGAGGTCTCATTTACAGCAAGCCATTCAGATTTGTAGCCTCTTTAAATACTCTTGAGGCATGCTCTTATAACATTTCCTGTAAATGTTTTTTAACACACATTTTGAAATTGCACAAACATATGGAAACATAATACATTCTGAGAAAGCAAGAACAATGGATAAAACAAAAAATATTGTACAGTGTAGCCGTGTCCCGCTAATTCTGTGCTAACAGTAAACAAATCCTGCTTTTTCTAAACAAACTTTATCTTAAAATAAACAATCATGCCCAAAGATGTACAAGATAAAACAAACCTACATTAATTGCTTTCTGTAGGCATAAAAATCAGGACTGCAAAAAAAGAGGCTGAGTTGAGGTACTTGCTGTTTTCATTTTTCCTCTTCGAAATGTACAATGTCAATTAAAATAGTGTACTGTCATCTAATGGTTGACAGTGTAATTGCACCCAAAATAAACAAAACGCAGAACAAAATATTTAGAAACTGTACACAATAATCTGCAAAATAGCAGGACCGGGAATCCTGAACCCATGATTGAAACTCATTTTCCGAAAAAGAAAAACAAACTATTGCTGCTGCGCTTTCCTAACATGTAAACATCGAAGCCGTCTATGTTTCATTTTAAATGTCATGATATAACAAGCTATTGAATATTGTTCCTGACAAACATCTTCAACATCTTCACATTTCAGTCCAAAGGGAAATCGCAGGGATTCCTAAACCACGCCTTGGCAGTCCGGTAGATGGACAGGAAGTGTTTGTAACGAGGGGCGCAACCCAGCCAAGCATCCCCAAAGTGTTCCGAGCCCGTGAAAAGAAAGTCTCCCTCTCCGGACTTCACGCCGCACTGGAGGTGGGCGCGGATAACACCGCGCCACGATGGTACGGTCCCGGACGATCCAGGAGCGATCGCCTGGTGCTCAAACACGCCGCTACGCTGCCAGTGGACCTTCACCGCCAACACTTCCACCAGTGAGATCTGACGATCCAGATTATGAAGCACGTCCTTGATGAAGCCTCGAACTACTGGAAGAACGCAAATATTTTGCAATTATAAGGAAATTTACTTACTACTGACTTTACTCTTTACCTTTTCCCTTGAATTATAACTATTAAAGTACATTTCAAGATGTATTCTACTATGAGCAGTCTCTACCAAGATAGGCAGAAATGTTTGTTGGTTGGTTCATTTATTCAATCGGCCTCAAACGAATATACACAGATAAAACTGATTTTTGTCTGGGCAAACAAGCCAATTGAAAAGGCGTAAGCATAATAAATAATAATAATTAACTCATTCACTCACAGCCATTTTCATTGAAGCAACCCCCTTCACTCCTGGCTGTTTTACTGGATTTTGACAAATTTTTTCAAAGCCCACAGAATTTTGTGTTCTATTGCTATAAAAACATGGAATCTGCCCAAAAAAATATATATAAAATATATTTCTAGTTCTTTTCCATTTTGCAGCAATTAGCTTTAGAATATAGCTAAGTTTCATCATTATTCACAAATAAGTTTAAAACACTGGGGAAAAGAGCCTTTGATCTCTTATACTCTGCCTCCACCTGCTGGCCGTTTTTTGTAATAACTACCAATGCTTTAAAAGTCCTCTTTAGGTCAGAGGCTGCATCAAAGCCTTCTGTATGCTTTAGCATAAAAAAACAACATAAAAACATATAAATATGTTTTTGGGACTATGGCAATACTTAAAATAGAACATTTTTACATGTTTTGGGGAGCAAATTAATTAATGACCATAACATGCAAACAAGATTTGTCCTGAAAAGAACACCCCCCCCCCTGCCCCCACGCACACACACACACAACTTTTTTTTTAACAAAATAAAAACAATTTTGAAGTTGGCTGTGACCACTCACAGATTTACCAGCCTACAAAATGGCCAACACCGGGTCTAACCTGCCTCCGCGCCACACTTAAATGTATTTTCCTAGATTTATGCCAGCTAGGAAAATACAGCCCTTGATATTATTTTGTGTGATTTGACAGTTTGCTTATCATCTGGATTTAATTGAAATAGTTCATTTTGAGGCATACACCTGTCCTGTCTTGATAGAAGGTCAGCCAGGGTCAGTGTTGTTCACTCATGCGTACTCACCAAAGTCGCTGTTGCAGACGGCCATCAGAAGCTCCGTATCGTTGCATGGGCGACATAAAGCTGTGGACAAAACATGAGAAACATATTGGATTGGATTGAAATCGACATTTTTTTCCTGACCAGCCTTTAAGGTTATCCATCACTCATTGTCAAAGCGATATAAATGGAAATGTATGAAGATTTTTTTGGAGGGAATGTGCCATCCAAATTGACAATGATGAATGGAGTGTCATGTAGCCTAACGTCTGCCTCATCCCGCCTCTTTTCAAACCCTCAACATCCCATAGTGAGGAAACCAAAGGTTAAATGAAGGAATGTTGTGTGCCCACCATATTATCCTCCACATCTCGACCTGCTGTGGGATTCCCATTGTATGAAGCTAATGCAATGACCCCTGTACCGATTTGGGAGTCAACCACTCTGCCACTCCACAGCTGTGTGTTCTCCACGGAGAATGAGATTGTTTTATGTCGGGCGGGCCCGCACACATGGATTAATGGCGAGGAACACGACGAGGCATTTGTGGAATCTGCAAACTATTTGCGGAGACAATTCAGACTTTTGGCCCGCTGCCCTCCAGCCGCCCGGATGGTCTCGGCCCTCTGTGCTTTGTTGTCCAGGATGGGAAGCAGACAGCCAGACAAAACAGCAGGCTGACCAGCAGCTGCATCTTGTGGACATCGGGACCGAGATGTGGAAGAAACCAGCTGCTCCTTTTCGAAGACTTTATTAAGTTTTTGTAAGAAGGCTTATGAAATAGTGGCATCTATAGTGGACACCGATGTCTAAAAACAGCTGTGATAAACAATTTGATCCATCTCAAGGGACGGCCATTTTGTCCATTAATGTCAATGTACTCTCGGACTCAATGTCACCAGCGCCTGTTTTCTGGGTTTGATCATGTGACATGTCATTTTCAATGTAAGCCTGAGTGCATTTTGACGTCAACAGACAAAATGGAAGCACCCTGTGATGGATGAAAATGGATGGATTAATCTTCTTAATTCCTATTCCACAAAACAACTTTAATAGGATTTTTATGTTTAGATTAGTCATCAGTAGAGCACTAATATTAGTGGTTCTATGTAGAGGATAAAGAAAACATGAAGATGACGGCTGTTTTGCTGTCAGGGGATGACTGCTTCTACAGAAGAGAGAGAAACTCACTTGTGTGGTCCAGGCTGGGTGCTGCACTCCTGTTGGCCATCAGCTCATATCTGAATCCCAGCCAACGTGGGCTCCAAGGTTCATCTCCCGGCAGGCTTGTCTGGATGTAGATGGCGGGCACGTGTAGCTCGTCTCCGCTGAAACAGCTCACGCGCTCCACCCGCCCGCCGTCCGTCACCAGAGGTTCCAGCTGTCCGCCCCGTTCGATAAACAGGCTGGCGCCGCCAAAGCTGGGCGACGGTTTGATGCAAAGCGTGCTGCGCCTGGCAGAGGAGGACAGGTTGGGCTCCAGGACCACCCGCAGAGCTTGGCCCGGGTAGGCCCACCTGACAGAGCCTTCTGTGCAGCGCAGTCGCACCTGCAGGACCATCCTGGTGTCTATGCTGATTGGAAAGCCACTGCATTGACGGAAAACAACAATTAGGTCAGTCGGGCCTTGACTTTTTGGGGAAATGTTTTTGAAAACAAGAAGGAAAAAAAACACAAATTCAACAAACAAAAGTCGAGCTTGCTTTGATGAAACGTTGGTAGTAAAAACAACATTTTTAGCAAGCACATTCGTTTAAAAAAAAAATATATATATATTACTGTTGTGAAATTAAAGGTTAAAATGACTAAAGCAATCACGCTATTAAGCTAGCAATGTTGGTTTATAGTCCAAATGAATAAAATGTGGAAAATGTGATGACAACAAAATGCATGGTGGATAAACGGCGATATCATCAACTTGAACTTGGTTTTCTTCAGACACAATCACGAGTTGGCAGTGCACATGCAGTTTCCACGCAATTATTCCCCGAGTTCGCCCTTACCTTCCACTCCAGTTGCACAAGTCAGCCGCACAAAAGTGCAGTTTTCGGCTCAGAATGAACACGACGACGAACAGCACACTGGCAAACATGTCGAACACGCTCCAAAACATCTAAAGTCGGCGAGAGAGAAGAGCATGGCTGGATTGTGACGAGCCTCAACCATGTGCGGTTGCAAACCCGTGGCTTGGCTGATTATATGAGGCGCGTTCACGTGGTCAGCATGCGCGCGCTTGCATATGCAAAGACGACGCTATGTTGGGAACTGAGTGATGGCATTTTTTATTTTTTTATTTACTATACCAATAATTTGTTGTTTGAATAGAATTTTGAAGCTCCATGAATTAACTATAGGCTAAATCTATATATGCTAAATCTTACATTTTGAATACAGTAGCCTACTGTACAGAAATCTTTTGGTTTAATTTGTTTTGACATTTCAAAATTGATAGTTGACAGTTGACATTATTAGTACACATTACTACTACTATTACTGCATATATCAATAGTTAGTATTAGTAATTGGTTTATACGTGTCTGATGTGCTGTTTTTTAAACAATTGTAGTTTGGTATGATTATCAAATAAAGAGACTATAATTAATGGTTAATAGCAATTGCAGCATTAAAAGAAATGATCATCTATACTTCTATAGTGATGAGTCATCACTGACTACCCAAGACCCAAAGAAACAAAAATGATGGATTTTATGGTTTATTTAATTTTAAGGTATAATACATTTACAGTTGTGCTCATAAATGTACTTACACTGCAAGCAGAATAGGCAAATATTGGCATTTGGGGGGGAGGCATGGACAGGGACTTTCTCCTGAGATCTATAACACATTTGAAATCCATTAAAAAATAAATGTGTTTTGCCTGATCAATCACGCTTTTTTAAAGAATGAAACACATCTTGAACATTATGTATATGTACCTGGTCAGAAGGTGTAGAGATGAAAGTAAATGCCTTTTCCATCTTAATTTTTATTTTATTTTTTAAATAAAAGTTTTTGCGTACCATCTTCTGGCACTTCACTCATGTATGAATAATTTGTAACTCGAAACGAGAACGTGTTCCCTGTGTTTGCAGCTTCATCTAGCGGCCGGCTGACAAAACGCGTTTTCCGCTCTCGTGCATGGCGGTTTGTAATGGCACAAAATGGAGGCTGTGACACAACCACCAGTAAATATGTCAAGTGAGAGGTTTTCACCCATACAATATTGATATGTGTACATGTATTCATGCCGGGCTAATCTCATATAACGAAGACTTATTATGCAAATCCGAAAGAAAAAATATATATCTTTAGTAGCGCCCTCTTGTGGAAGCAAACGTGGAACACGAGTCATTGTAAAGGCCCGAAAGCACAATAATGTCGGGTATCGGAAATTACGGTAGTCATATAGGTGCATGAGATGATTTATTTTTAGCAGTACAATTTCAAATCAACAACAACAACAAAATCAGTTTATTAACCTGGTCATTTACAGATGATGATACATGTAAGTGACAGATTACATCGAAAGTGAATGTATGGATTTTTTTTATTGCTCCAGATATGGTTCTAGAGAAGTGAGTTTCTTAACAACTCTTAATAAATTCGTTTCATGTTCTCTTATATTATAAACAAGCAAGCAAAAGCAAAGCCAAACAAAAAGCAAAATACAGTCTTGGCTTTGTGGTCCAGTTTTTTTTTTTTTTTTTTTTTTAACACGAATGCATCCGACGGCCCCATGGTGGAAAAATAATGTTTGTCATACAAATATTCGCCTCCATAAATGCCATTTTGCATCGGGACATAGTGATTATGAAATACTTTTTCAGTGCCAAAAAAAAGGTCAGCGTGAAGGGCCGCATAGACTGCCGTAATAATTAATACTTTTTTTTTTTTTTTAATCAATGTCTAGCTAAAAAATAAAACTGAAGTTGAGGCTTAAACTTCTACTTGTAACACATGACAGGAAAAACGGTTTATAATGTGCTTGTTTCTAATTTATTCCAAACAATTTTTAAACAAATCCTCGCCACATTTTCAACATGAATACAGCAGCTCTGCACGCGCGTGAATAAATATCAAAGTATTTCAGATTGAGGAGCAGCGACATATGTGGAGCATAAAAAGCATGCAAAATGCAATTTAGCTCAATCTTGGCTTGATTATTTCTGGTGCACGCGGCGTTAATTAGGCCCATTTGAATGATCTGACCTGAAATGCTTAAAATAAGCAGTGAAGCTAGTAAAGTGGAACAAAAATTCCATAAGTGCTTTCGTGTGTTGACAGTCAAAACGGCTACAATGTATTCTAAAATTGGCCAACGTTATAATGTGCAAAGAAAATCATTATGTTACTCTTTAAACATATACAATAATTCGCCTTTTAACAATTAAATGCTGATGTTTAGAAGCTCTACTTTAAAAAAATATATACAGTAACATGATGACAGTAGCTTAATTGTTAGTAGCTTTGTTAACTGGCCACAACATTAGGTAAACCTGCACGATATAAAATAATTGACAATGCATACAGGGTGGGCCAAAAGAAGGGCTAAACTTTTTAAATGAACCTTGAACAACGACAAATAATTCGAGTCAAGGACAAAAAAAGTGAATTATATTGACCGGATATTGAAGAAAGGAAGGCAAAAACAAACGTAAAGTAAAGTAAAGAGAAGAGAAGAAAGTGGAAGTAGCTACAAAGCGGGTCTGAGGGAAGAAAGGATGGGAAAGGAAGGAATAAAGGCAGAATGAAGTTAAGGTGAAGGAAAGAAGGACAAATCAGGTCTATGGTGGAAGGACGTAAGTGTGGAAGAGAAAAGCATGTTTAAGTGATGGAACTGGAAGGAAACACGGCAAAAATGAATGAGGGGGGCAGAAAAATACATTTAACTAACTGACATTAAGGCTACTACTGAACATGAATTTAAAAAGAGTGTGACAGATGGAAGGATAGAGGTCGGAAGCTAGAATTGTATGTGTGGAAGGGTTGGGGGGGGGGGGTATTGTGGTGGGGTAAACAGGCCAGGAACGAAATTATGCCAGGAAAAAAAGACGGGCTAAGGGAAAGGATGGCAGCAAAAATGTCAGAAGGGAAAGAGGGAATGTTGGAGGGAAAATAAGCTTTAGCGCAAGGACGATGGAATCAAGGAAACAAAACGTGAAAAGGGGAAGGAACTTCTGGAAGGAATAATGTCAGTAAGGAAGAAAGAAAAGCCGAAAAGGAAGTTGAGGCGAAGGAAGAATGTAACGACATAAAAAGTGGATCTGACGGAAGGAAGGGCTCTTTGTGCTCAGCCACGTCTATTATAAAAACAACGGTTTGCTGCCACCTAGTGGCATCTCTAAGAATTTACAAACCTTTTACCTACTTTAGGCTCACTCTTAATTATGTGTAGTTTTGCAGTGGTCAAGTCACCCTGACAATTTTATAGTTGGACTTCCTCGTTTAGCTATATAGTGCAAAATATTAGGAACAGGATATAGTTGTATAATCAGCCTACTGCTGTCAGTGTCAATCCAAATTGCGACTCCCAACTTTGGTAGCGTGCATGTGTACCTAATAATGTGACCCACATGACTTCTGAGCTGTGTCTGAAAAGTTCCATGACTGCTGCCACGAAAGAGAGATTTTAAATCCAATGAAGTTTGGATTTAAAGGTCACTCCAGTAGGGAGATGTTCTTCTCTGCCAGGAACTGTCAGTTGCACAGGTCATTGTGAAGCAGCTGCAAATTGTCTTGCCATCATTTTTGCCTCTTCTCGCACCCTGAATGAAGAAAAGGCCACAGGATCCCTTTGTGGACACGCTGCTTGATCACCTGGCCCACATTGAAGGGGAATTCTCGTAGTTTGGGTTTGAAATCCAGTGGGGCCTCCAGATACAAGTTTAATTCCTTTTGTAACTCAAAACACTTTCCCACATTTCCCGTTGAAATAAACAGAAATGCCATTAAGCCTTTCCAGCCTCTCTCCAACAGAAAAACAACAAGAATTTATATCATGTGTTTTTCAAGAAGGAAAATAGGATTATATTCTATTGTACTTTGTAAAAACATACATTTATTTCATAAAATGATAATTAAACTCTTTGTGCGGCTAATTCTGCATACAACATGGCCAATGGGGATAGTATAATGCAGTGAAGCAGATAAATAAAGAAGAGTTTCAAAACTATTGTGTCATAAGATGCAGTAATAGTACTCATATTTTGTAGAGTATCAAGAATATATGCCTGTTAGTTTTGCTACACTATTGCTGCGCCATTTGTGAATCAGACAGCTGTTGCTTAAAATGTTATAACAACTCCAGACAGATGCTATTCCTTTAGCCTGTCCATAGCATTTTGTATTGTTTGTTAGCATGACGCTAAACAGACTAACCTAATGTTGTTTTTAAAAACAAAATATATTTTTTTTGTTTTATATTTAGTTTGACAGTAAACTTTAGCTGGGCGTGGCAAATGACAGCTTGTATTTGGAAAAACTTGTGGGTCTGGTCCTTTGTATCTGAAGGCACCATTATACATGTTTTGCCACCTCAGTCCTGGAACTTTTCTGACGCGTATCTCTCATCTTTTACCTCGGAAAAACCCTTTGTCGGTGTAGTTCTCTCTGACGGTGACGGTGAGCAGGTTCATGGTGACGTCTGTGACGACCACTGTGTCCATGTTGGTGAAACGAGGGCTCCACGAGGAGCCGGGGGCCGTGGGGGGACACACCACTCCGAGTTCTTCTCCCGTCATTATCGGCAGGTTTCTGTTTTTGTCACGGTGCTTCAGAACAGCCAGGTAATGAGTCCTGCCTCCTCGGTCCGGACAGGTGTAGCCCATGCCCACGGGCTCACTGCTGGACCTGGGCGTAATGGTGGTCTCCTCCTGGAACCTTCTGGTCAGCTGGGCCAGGCTGGGGTCGGAAGCTCCTCTGTTGTGAGGTAAGCGTCTGGATATTTTGAGCGCAGGTTCCGCGCTTTCATCGTCATCCCGGTCGTAATGAAGACGCAATTTGGGCTTGCGTCCTCTTTTTTTAGGACCCGCTTCTTGGTGAGAACTTGCTGCCGATCTGGGCCTCCTCTCTGGTTCGAGTGCTTGGCTTGCAACACTCTCACCTCGGTTGATGGCGCTCGGGGGAAAGATGGTGGGGACCACGGCGCGCAGACCCTCACGAGCCCTCGGCGTGATGACAGGCTCCGGGACCGGGTAGGAGACCAGGATGGGCCGGACTGGATCGCGTTTAAATTCGTACGTTTTCTCTCTGGCTTTGGCCTGTGTGATGATGACAAAGTTAAATACAACTTAAATCACTGCTGTATACCCAGGTAAAGAAAATCTGTATCCCCTCTGAACAGTTTTTATTTAGTTTAGTTTAATTTAAAATGTGGAAAAAAATGAGATATGTAGACTCAACCAACCTTCAAGAGAAACGTCTCAGGCTTGGGTCCTCGCTTTTTGGGCCCAAAAAGCTCTCTTTCACGCTCCCTTATGGACGAAAATACATAAAAATCATTCATTATATCTATAACAGCAAATTATTGTCTTACACTTATTGTTGGCTAGTCAGCTGCTTTGCTGATGCTAAAGCTAGCTATCAATTGATCTCTATCTATCAGCTAGCAATCTAGCTATTGAGCTAGCTAGCTATCGAGCTCGCTCGCCGGGTCCTATAGCTAGCTAGTCAGCAATTATGCTAGCTAGTGAGGATAATAATAATAATAATGATAATAATAATAATAGCTAATGTTATATTTGGTTGGCTAGTTAGCTGTCTTGATAGTATTAAACCTATCATTCTATAATAAAATGTAAATAAACAAATTGAAATAATGAATAGAACTTTTTTGGTATGGGAATTCAATCACCTTCCTCCACAGACCGACACCAAGCATTTCCTACAGTGTGTTTTATTCATGAACTAACACTCTAATCTCTGTTTTCTGTATTTTGAAGTGAGACCAGGCCTCATCCCTGAATGTAGCTTTGGGCTCACCTCTCCTCAAAAGCTGCCAGCAGGCGCTCATCCAAGATGTTCTCCTCCGGCTCCCATGTACTGTACCTAGAACAAGGAGAGGCACATTGAGCTTGCTGTGACCCAATGCTTCCCTCCCGTCCCCCAAAATATGATCTGTCACTGACACTATTACATTCATCATCAGCCATTTAGAAATGCTCACCAGAGACTGTTAATATTAAACATATTCATGTGTGCGGGATCACTACAAACATGTTTTGCTAGCCAAAGCTCTCTTTGACTAACAAATCATGAGGATGGAAAAATGCTGATGTAACGACGCCCTCAAACAAAAGTAAAATCTGTTTGGTTTAAAGAAGCAGTTCCATTACCAATATAGTTGAAGTTGCATGGACAACATTTCTGATTTGGTAACACACAGAGGATGGAATCTGATTGGACAACAACAAAAAATCTGACATTCACACCCAAGTGGAAGCAGTGAAACCAAGAGAAACACTACCCAAATAAAATAATATTCATCTATTTAATTTCATTGAAGAAATATTAGTAGTCGGATTGAAAATGCAGGTCATGGCTCACCACTGATTGTGTACAGTAAACACGGATCAAAAAACATGCATGGCTGCAACAGCCTTGAACTGATATTTACGCAGTTCCGCTTCCCGCCACCCAGCGTCGCTGCCTCCTCCCTAGCCTTACGTCTTTGCTATGGAGAAAATCGTGTAGTGTACTGTACTCACTTGTGAGACCAGCCCTTCCATTTCACCAGATATTCCCAACGACCCTGCGAACGACACACGCACACAATCGGGTTATAGGGTCCATCGGGTTCGTGCGTGTCGCCACTGCACAAACACACGCTTGCGTAACAGGCGGAACCAAAAAAGTATGGAGGGCCAAAAAATAAAAAAAGAAGAAGAAGCAGCAACACCGTACCCGTCTGATCCGTCGCTTGATGATGGACTCCGCGGCGAAGACGCTCTCCCCGACGGCAGACAGCTCCATGACAAGCCGCTCGCTCACGCGCTATCCTCAGCGGCCTTGCGCTCTTTGCGGCCGCTACCCTGCGTCCTCCTCCCGCTGTTTAATTCCGCACATCCCATAATACGCAATCTGGTGTGAACGACAGGGGAGGGGAAGGAGGGGTGGGGGTTAGTGGTGACGTAACGCGCTGTTGCCAGGCACCACATTCGGCAGGGGCGGGTGGCAGTGGAGCTTGATTGGCCAGCTTGTTGCTACGGACGACGGGAGGCGGGTCTGACTGCTGTGGAGCTAGCTGGAATGTGCGCAAGTGGCCGACTCGCTGATGCCGCTTCCCGGGAGCCACAAGTCCCATCAGCAAACTTCTGAAAGGAAGATATTTTTTAATTTCTGTGTATTTTAGTATTGTTATATTCATGAGTAGGCTAATCCCAGTTCACACCAACCCGAGAGTTAAATCTGAATAATTGATCAGTGGCAATAAAAGAGACCCTGCAGTGTGATAAAAGATGATTAAATGGTTTGTCTGACTTTATGACTTTATTTTATGTCATATCAGGCGTTTCAAAAAAAAAAAAACTATAATAACGCTTATATCGCAGCGCTTTTGAAGTGAATAAAACGCGTGTTTTTTTGTTTTTTTTTACTGTATATACGCAGAATTCGCTCTGTTTTTAACTATGGTAAAACGTCATAAATAAACTACATAAATGCTGCGTTTAACGTAAAGAAACGTGAACAAAAAATGTGAAATAAACATATTTATTCAAATGTCATTTAGATTTACTCCGTCTGCAAACCTGTCTGTATATTACCGCTCATGCAAGCTCTTTATTGACCATCTAACATGCGAACATTCAAAAACAGTTTAAATACACACAATGTCATTAATATTAAAATAACCATTTTTTGTTCAAAATGGGGGGGACAAAACTGTCACTTTCTTCCTCCAATTTAGCTCAAGTTAAACGCAAGCGATAGACACAAGTATTTTTCCGTATGAATTCACGGAGAAAAAATCCTGCTTTTTAAATGATAGCTTGATCATATTATAACCAGACTGTCAATTAACTGAATAATTAAAATCACTGCTCATTAATATAATTTGACAGAACATAATGTACAATTTCTGTATATAACATTTGATGTGATCAGAAACACATTTGAGGTTAAAATTAACAGACAAAACATGTTGTGAAGCTTGTGATTTCTTTCATTCTACACAGGTTCTCATTGATTCTTCGTTCTCCTTTCCTAAAGTAATAATTTTATTACATTCCAAGCATTTGTTTTAGCATTGGAAGGTGTTCATTATGTGTTTGTTTTTGTTTTTAGTTCATTAAAAATCAAACAAAACATGATGTCTCGATTCCATATTTTCATTATTAAATTAAAACGAACGCTGGTTATTATTATGATTATCGTCAGCATTATTATCATTATTATTATTATTATTATTATTATTATTATTATTTGTGACCATTTCTTCCTTTCTACTTTCATATAGAACATTATTCAGTGATGATTAAAACGGAACGAGGACATTTTACTTTTGTACTTGGAACGACAGAATATGTAGGTACATTTTTTAATTCAAACGTATTTTAGTGTGTTCAAATATTCGACATGGCGATTGTCGTTATTTTTTTTAAATCTATTTATTTTTAGATAATTTCCTCTTCTGTTGTTTCCATGCGCAACATTATAGATGATACAATAGATGTGCCTCAGTTTATTTTAAAATAAACAGGCCGTGTTAGTAATACGTCCGTTCATGAAGCCCCAATTATGATTGTTATAAAAATATGAATTTGTAAAATAAAAATTGAAAGGTTAACTGAAGCCCGTCCCTGGTTATTTTCTTTGTTATAAACAATATATATATATATATATATATGTATATATATATATATATATATATATATATATATATATATATATATATATATATATAAGCTCCAACCTAAAAATGTTACAGCCACAGAACGCATATCAATGTAATTTTAATCACAAATTTCCGTTCTCTTGATGTTGGGGACGTGGGCAAAAGCGAAGCTACATAGAGGCTAAATGTAATGAGAAACACCAGAGAAACGCACTTTTGCTGCACGGAGAGAGGCATACTGGCGTGGAATGAAGTGACGCGAAGTGGAACCGCGTGGTAACATCAGTCAAAATAGCGGCATGTCCCGTGTGTGCAAAGGTTGCTGCTCACGCGCACGCGCACGCTGGCATCTCCATATTTGGACGCAAGTCGACGTGCACGCGGGCGAGCGAGGAGCAGCAATGGCGCCTGACGTCGGGTAGCGCCCAAAAAAAAAAAAAAGACAGAGAGCTCGCGCCATTGGCTCTGTGGTTTCTGGGCAACTACTGCACGCTGCTGCACCACGCATGCAGGCGACATTTTCTTTTGCAGCGTTTCAAAATGAGAGGAAAGACCATGCATGCGTCACGTTGCGGAAGGTTGCCGTTTTCACGGTTTTAGGAGAAAGCATTTCAAAATTATGGCTTGCATGGTTGTGAGCAACGTTGCCTGCTTGTGATAATAGAACGTCATACTAAGGCGACTTCTACCATTTTGACATTACAGACTGTTCTGCACTGCACCTTATGTGTCAATCAAAAGTGAGCTTTAGGAAGAATATACATTTCGGACGTGAATTTTTAGTTTGGCCTTCAAAATGATTCAGTGCATATTACATCCGACGTATAGGCCTATACTTAACGTTATGGCCAGTAGCATTTGCGCATTTAAACAAGGCCAGTGCGGCCCAAAATGTTTTCGAACCTGGTTGTGACCGGTTCCGGTGATATGCAGGCAGGAAGGCAGGCAGGCCTCATGCGAGGTTTGACGATAAAGGCGGAATGTGAAACATCACACTTGCTCTATAAATATGTCGGGCCGTTGCAGTTCGATGCATGATCTTGTGCGCACACCCAGGCACGCACGGGTCCTCTATGTGCACAAGCGGGTCACATGACCGAGACAATAAAGTTATGCTGTCGATAAGCCTCCTGTGCAAAGAAACGGGAGAGACACGCGTGACCTGCATGAAACTGCATGTGATCTGTTTCGAAAATCCCCTCGTTTGCACATTGCATCAGCTCAGATTCACACCACAAGATCACAAACACGTTTATTATGTGGAGATTTTACGAGCCTGGGCGATGAGAGATTATATTTTTCGACTGTATGGCCAGAATTGCTGCGTCATGGTGATAAAAAAAAGAAGAAGGAAAATACAAGGGAACAGTGAAGTGAACCTTGGGCCAGTGCACTCAAGCGTGCCTGAGGAAACATATTTGAAATGTCACTGGCTTGTTTTGACACTCCTTCCTGCAGTCCTGCTTGTTGCCCTTTATAGAGCAAGGAACCATATTTGGTCAGCCAAACTGGATGCCTCACTGTAGGCAGCACAACTATGTGATTTCTGATTTCTCCCAGTCAGCAAGAAACGAAAAAGTTCTGCTTCTGATTTTGTGATGTCTGCTATTGCAATAATTTTCAGGGGATGACAGAAACATGTCAGCTGTTTCAGTGCGTGTCCAGTAAATGGTTAATAAAGAGTCGCTCCACCCTATGCCGAGGTTGATGCAATCTAGAGATAAAGTTGAATAACGCATGCGAGGGACATTTGTGCAGGATTGTTTCTGATAATGTGAATATTTTTTGTAGTTCACAGCTTTGTAGCAAAATCCAAACTGAAAACACAAATCACTTAGAACAGTCATTCTCAAAGTGTGGTACGGTTACTGTACACTTCAGTTGAATATACTTAAGTTCAATACGTTTGTGTTTACGCTTTAAGGCTGGTTGGTTTTCAAACATTTTGACCTACAATACCGTTCAAATGAATCATTACGTAAGTGCAGTTTTTTCCCCCTATACAGATATTTAAACACACTTTGTTTAACTCATTCACTGCCATTGACGGCTATAAACGTCAAAAAATCATTTTAAACTATTTCTATTAGTTTAACATTTTTTTCCACTTTTGTTAACAAGAGTATGAAAACCTAGAATTTTTTTTATTGTACATTTAGAACAGATATGAAATTTGTGATTAATCTCGAGTTAACTAGTGAAGTCATGCGATTAATTACAATTAAAAAAAATGTAATCGCCTTTTGCCCCTATTTTTTGATAATCTTTTTTTTTTTTAAATGAATTTATGGCAGTGAATGAGTTAAACTGTGTGTAATGTTGCAGTGACTTACAATAATATTGTATACTTATCACGGGCGTGTGTGTGGTTACGGGCCCAAAAGCAGGGAGGCAAGGCTGCACTCAAAACAGGACTTTAATAAGAACAGAAAGGCAAGCAAATAATCTACGTGTATGGAACCAAATAGTTCAAAATCAACAACATTGTACTTGGTGTAAAAAAAAAAGAAGAGAAGAGAACCAGTAACTTAGAACATTAATTCAGAATTGTATTTTTAAATAAGTTTGAAGATGAATGCTGAAAATATGCAAAGACTGAGAATGATTAATGGCATTAAACAGTTTTTCAACATGGAAGTTTTGCTGATTTTTTGGGCCGCTGTCACACTTCCACTTGAAGTGAGTTCCCCCCTCCCCCAAATACATACAAGAACTTGAGTCCCTTTGTTGGCATCTGCGGTTTCTGGAGCATTTGGAAGTTAGGTCATGTTTAGTACTAGCTGATATAGCTAGCGCCTCTCTTGGGGGCACTGAAATTCCCACAACAACCCAGTAAGACATATTCTAACCAGCAGTGGTTTTAAGCTGCTATATTTTTGTGCCTCAAACTTGTAGCAAAAGTAACTAGACAAAGTAGCGTCTGTTTTTCTATGCAGGACGACTTTGAAGGCTGAACTTATAATACAATAGTAGAATAAAAAAAAAAATCTTTCAAATTTGGCAGGGCTGTGAATGGCAATCTTCTCAGAAGTGTGTCAAATTTGCAAGACATATTTATGTCCACTTTAGAGGGACTTTAAATAGCATGTTAAGAAATAACGACCCAAGCGTCACTAGGAACTTTGCTTTCTTTATTGTGAAAGTGTGCCAACAGCATTAAGCCAACAGACTCCCTCACCAACCATATGACAATCCTTGTAACCAAGTGCAAGAAAGGCTCAACAAATTAAAGCAAAACAAAACAAAAAAAGACAAACGAGAATCCAAATTAGCAACCGGTCACATTGAAACATTTGTTAAATGATCACTTGCAGCTTATTCCACGACAAATTCAATAAATATGCTCGCTTCCGGTTCATTCTTGTAGGATTTTAGCATTCTTATACTGGTTTTGCATTCAGTGTGGGTAAAGAAGTTGATTCCCCCTGTACATCCAACAGATTCAACATTTGCATTCTAAGCAGCATAAAGAAAACAGCTAGCGCTCACTTTAGATTGTGCTCAACTGCGTATGCCAAAGCTTGACGAGTCACATTTCCTGGGTAATTAACAACCCTCTAACAAACAGCAGTCACAGATCACAAAATATTCATTAGCTCGGACAAAGAACTGAGATGAACATTGCTAATGAAGTGTTTCATATTTGGTGGTCACATGACACTCTTCGACGGCGCAGTACCTGCCTGAATTTGCGTACGTCCACGTCACATTTCCATCACAAGATGGTCGAGGGTGTTGAACAAGAACGGATCAATGATCAATTAGTCGCTTCAAGATACAATAAATCAATTTCCACACAACCAAATTCGTAATGATTAATTGATTATATCACTGAATCGAGTCAAAATATGTGAAAATGACTTAAACGAGAACAGAAATGTGTCCCCTAATAATGAAGGCAAATGAGGAGAATTGACTGGTGGAGAAAAAAGTAATTAAGTGCTTTCAATTTGATCTTTGATCCCTATCGACTCAACAAGTTCCTCTCTAACGCGCACCAAGCCTCGAATAATCCATCTAATTGATACAAAATACGTATAAACCTTCATACATCTGAGATTACAAGTTTGGTACAGGTATCAAACAACAGCATATACTGTACTCACTCTCTCTCTCTTTTTTTATTTTTAAGTGCAATACATCCCGTTTAATGTATTCACTCAAATCCTCGAGGGCACTTGCTTGGCTACGTTACAGAGTTACAGTATAAAACATTGTATGAAACATACTAAATTTGAATGATAAATTATAACTTTGCATATGTACAAAATCTCCGTGTTTTTACAGTATGCACATATGGACAGAATCAGTCAGCCAGCCGCTTCCTTAGAAAGAAACGTACTCCTTGAAGGTTACAGTCAGACTGTTTGTTGTGACATCAGTGATGATGATATTTCCCATAAAAGGAGAAATTCTTTTAGCAAGCGCCGCTTTCGTCTTCTTCTGCGTGTCCTCGCTTGCTGTGGGAGTGGGTGGGGGTTCAGGTTGGGGAGCAGGTTGAGTTTGGGGTTCAAGTTGGGGAGCAAATTCAGGTCGGGGTTCAAGTTCAGGTTGTGTCTTGGGTCGGGGTGCATGATCAGGTAGGATTTCTGCCTCAGTCTGCCGCTTAATCTTTGGGCAACTCAGATCCATGGGCTCCTCCTGGCCGCCATAGTCCATCGCATCACATGCATATGTTGCGATTCGTCCGGTGCAGTGCAGGTCCATGGGTTTGTCCTGAGGCGGACTGAGCGCAGTGCTGGAAACGCTGAGGCTTCTGGAAGCCAACAAAGTCTTGGAAAGGCGGCGCTCATCCACAGGCTCGGAGAGTTTTCTCTTCCGGCTGCTGGGGTAGGATGGAATCCGGATGTGGTCCATAATTGTAGACGTGGGGACGTTGCCGTCAGCTGGCCAAGACGTCGGGGGTGAGCTGGCGGTCAGCTGGAGCGGTAGATCATCGGGCAAGTCCGCCTGACCCCGAGCAACCTCGGTGTTGTATTCCTCGGCCGTGCTCGGCGAAGGCTTGAAGAAATGTCTGTCCTTCGGGGAGCACTTTTGCGGGTGGTCTGCGGCGGGGACGGAACTGCTGCTGCAGATCTCTTTGGGAATACCGTTCTCCACCATTTTGGTTCTGTTTTCCGACGGTTGGCCACTTTGGGTTTTCTCCCCGCTTGACGATTCCCCGTGTTTGCCTTTTGCTCCGTGAACCTTATTACTGTCCATGTACTTGCTCATGACAATAACAATACGTCCGTTCTTGTTTTTGTTCTTGATGATCTTCATTTTGCTGCTAACGGAGCTCGGCAGGGTCGCGTCCTTTGGATTCGGCTTCAGAGCTTGTTCACTTTCCGCGTCTTTGGGAGCAGCTTTTCTTACCTCCACTGCCATCTCTTTGACTTTACTCAAGCAGCCTGTGTCTTTGTCACGAACCCATTTCTGCTGCAGCGCCAGAGGCAGATTCCAGCCGGGGTTGGCAGCTTTACTGGCTGCTTCCTGAACTTTGACCACCTTCTTCAGCTTTGAAGCCTGAGCGTCGTACATATTGGGGTCAGGCTGGTAGTGGTGGTGCTTCTTGCTGTTGAGCTGGTAGATGTACTTCTTCTTGCTGTTGGCAAGCTGGTCAACAGGAAGCTCCTGGTTGCTGGGCTGGTATTGATGGTGCTTCTTGCTGTTGAGCTGGTACTGCTGAGGCTGGCAACGCTGGACCGGGACGGCATCGGACTTGGGGCTGTCTTCTACGTCTGGAGAGGAGTCCTCGAAGCCTGCAGGCACACTTGATCTCCGGGCAAATGAGGGAACCTAAAGGAATAGATCAGATACTTTAGTCTCCTATGTAAAAGTGGAAAAAGTAGAGGAATTCATGTCTTTATGACTATATCGAAATGTTTTGGCCACTTCTAGTGGGATTGAACAAAAATCAATATTTCTACAAAGCTTTGCTGAGGGGTAGGTGTATGCAGACAGTACTTGGTCGACACTGTTTGACACTAACAAATAAAGTGCTCCACAATATTATTTTTTTCCGCTGTAGCAGTTTTGGCCTTGGGCAATTTCATGAGTTACTACAGCCTTGAGAAAGCAACAAATCGAATGGTGATGTAAGACCTCTGCACAATTCCCCATAAAAATCCATAGCGGAAATGAATAGACTGCATCTATGGAAGACTCCATGTTTTTAGCTAAGATAAAACAGTCTGCTAAAACGTCGAAACACACACGGTAAAATAGAAAGAGTGCACCATACCGGATCTATCCCACCCACCATCTCAGCCCTTTCTTCCTCCAGCACAGGCTGACCCCTCAGGCCCTCAGAGGGGCACTGCTGCGGAACGCTCAAGACCCTTTGGCTGTGACCTCAGGTCAGAGAAGTGCCACCATACATGTCACGCTTCATCTCTGATTCCTGACCACATCTGACTCCAGCTAAGGAGTAATGCCGCATAGTAATTCTCCTATATGTCGAAATTTGCTTCATAGCAAGGTCCATTAAACCCTGAAAAGGAGACAAATTGAAGCACGGCAGCACTGGTTTCAGCCATTTTGTCCTGGGCTGAAACATTCAACAACATGCTGACTCACTAGCTCTAAATTGAGCATGGCCTAAAAAGCCTCATACAAGGCCAGACAATATAAGAAAATAATTAACATCGGATACAAAAAGCTCACACTTGCGTAACCTTGAGAAATAAACTGAGGACACGCCAGATCAAAAACATCTCTCCCCTCCCGTCTGTGTCTGAAAGAAAACTAAAAATAACAACGGCCATAATAACAGCAGCTCGAGAACACCTGACAGGAATTTCCCCTCCCCCCACCCCTCTCCTGTCTGGCCTCTCTGATAGAGAGACATGATGAAAATTACCTGCAGTAGAAGATGTTTTGGTTTGGGCCCCCGTTTACGATATCCCATCAGCTGCTCCTGCCTCTCCCTGTGAAAACAAAGGATAATTATAGCTTCTCATGTCGCCTCTTATTAAACTGATATCCAATAAGAAATGGCATTTGTGATAGTCATCCATTTTCCTCCACCTATTCAAGGTCAAAC
Source organism: Vanacampus margaritifer (assembly GCF_051991255.1). Lineage (NCBI taxonomy): Eukaryota > Metazoa > Chordata > Actinopteri > Syngnathiformes > Syngnathidae > Vanacampus > Vanacampus margaritifer. The sequence goes on from NC_135433.1 coordinate 27,879,522, forward strand.
GTGGAATTTGGCTATGAAAAGCCAACACGTGACCCACTGCAAAGCATTGTGGTCCTTATTTGCATAGCTCTCCATGGTAATCATCCCGGTCTGTATTCTCATTATCCTGCCGAAATTCAATTAAGGCTACAGCCAAGATACTCTCTGCTTGTCTTTCAAACATCCTCCCTTCTGCCACTTCTCCACTATACGCTCTCACAACTGTAATTAGGGTCATGAGGTACATGTCAAATGGGATAAATACACATGAATAACCCCAAGGATGGATACAGGCTAATAGTTTAGCAGGATGTATGTCAGGCAAAAGCAGAACGGGGATTTTCAAAGAAAATGGGAGGACAGAAAATGGATAATGCGGTTGTAATGGCAAGGCCACGATGAAATATTACTAACAGGAATAAACCTTGACTAATCACTGACTCGTAAATAACCAGGGGTGGATGAAGGCCGGCTAACGCCGGTCTCACCAGGCATGCTTCGGGTCTACAGATGTTCAAGACATCAAGGCTGCCATAATAAACAGCCGGGCGCGTTCCAAAAGCAAAATCCAACGATGTGACCCCTATTCACAGAAGATTTGGCAATTACAGGCTCCCTTGTCGGATCCCCTCCCCCATCCTCTGGGAGCGGGGAGGATTCCGCGCACACTGCACACAGGCAGCACTCCATGACCATCAGGACGGAGCCAGACGCACACATGCAGGCTGCAAGCGCTACAGTGCAGAAGCATGCGTGTCAATTAGCCCCTTCTAAAATGCTAATTCTGTTTTTTTGCGGTGGGGGCGTCTATGAGTCCTGCAGCCTGTACATGATGTTTGTGCGCATAAGTATTCATTATCGTTTAACTTCGAGGCCTGGCTAACGTTTGTGATTATTATGCAGGCCTCCAACTAGGGGGCATTTTGCCCCAAAACTATAGACCATGTGCATCCAGTTCACAGAACAGACAGAAACGCCTGCGTTCCCCGCTCATTTTATGACAATATTTCAATACAGTGATGCCTTGACATGGTGACAGATGACAACTAACTTCACAACAAGCGGCACTTTGTCAGGTTTAATTCGTAAATATTCCTCAAAAATGATGCTCCAGCCTGTCTATTGCCACTCTCAGCTGAAAGTTACTGTCAAAACATACAACAAAAAAAAATTATATGTTGTGTATTTAAACATTATAGCTTTGAAGTCCGCTTAGCTGAATGCTAATAAACAAAGCAAAAATTGTAGCAGTTAACGTCAATAGCTGCGGTTTAAAAAGCAACACACTTTTTAACATAAATAATGGAGAGAGTGTCTAACATTACATCATCTAGCTGAGTCGCTTACAGTAGTGAAAGAAGTCTATTCCTCATTTGCGTTTGCATGACAGTATTATACAGTCTCCTGGTAGCCAAGGCAGGCACACTAAAAGGAGCAACACACTGAATTTGCTTGCAGCATGAAATCATGACACACAAATTGTTCAATTGTTTAGAATCTATAGTACAAAATGGATTATAGTGTGATTATTCCTAATTAAAAGGGGGAGGAGGCTGGAACGGATTAATGGCATTTCCATTCATTTCAATGGGAAAAGTTGATTTGAGAAACAAATAAACAAACATACAAATTCTACCCATATCCCAAGGCACCACCGTATTTATAAAAGCCTACTGTACCCAATAAAGTGACTAGTGAATAACTGTAGCCATTATAGTGTCTCTTGTAAGAAATTCAATTCAAACAAATGATCTTGTTGTAACATAATGTATGGTAGAATGAATGTTTCCCAACCCCATCTAATGTATCCTCGTTCAAGAAACTCTCGCAGGCCCTTTTCCCAGGATACCAGCAGGTCAAGAGTGTGTATCCAAGCGATTGGAGTGTGGCCCCTCCCCCGTGCCCATATAAGGTCACGGCCGAGTTAGACGAGGCCTCCACATTGAAAAGTCCAGCAAGAGTCTCACCTGTATTGAAACGCAACGAGAAGGCGCGGGTCAAGGATGTTTTCCTCTGGCTCCCATGTGTTGTATCTGCAGGGAGGAGCCGAAATAACTGTCAATATGATGACGGGCCAACGAAACCCCAACACCATTAGAGTTAATACCATATGTTAATTTTATGCAGCAATTTAAGCATAATTACGGGCACCGCGGTGACTCAGTCTGCATAACAGCCAGCATGTGTGACAGCAAACAGTTAGTTAGGAAGGAAGAAGGTGAAATAAACGAAAATTAGATCTGGTGTGTGTGGTGTCTCGCGCGCCAACATACAGTCGGCCATTTTAGCAGCACTGTCTCTCAAATTCGTTGGCAGAGCAGAAATAATTAAAACGGGATTACATGGCTGTTCCTACCCTCCCTTTTCCCCTCGCATAAATTAGTGAAGGCATCCACGGATGAAACACTTGCCCGCATACACACACTGCGCCCATGTATACCCTCACTAATTTGCATAATCCACATCAGAGTATGAACATGCAACATTAAGACTTACTTGGGAGACCACCCCCGCCACTTGACCAGGTACTCAATCTTCCCCTGGTTGATAGAGAGAGATAGAAAAAAATATTTTCCCCGGAGGCTTTAAACGCACCATTGCAATACATGCGCCTTTTTCCCCCCCTTGCAAAAACGCGCCATGCAGTTTACCTTGCGAATTCGCTTCTTTTCGATGCCCTCCACCGCAAAGACGTGCTCCCCGGCGGCAGGGAGCTCCATTCTCGCCGCAATCCAACCTCAAGCGATGGGGGAGAGGAGCGAAAGCGATGTATGCAAGGAAAGGGGAAAAGCCAGACAAGGCAGGCTGGTCGCGTTCGCTCGCTGCCTTGGTAGTTTTCCAGTGTGTATCCAAATCCAAAGTGTTATTTCCCCTCCAGCTCGCGAAGTCCCTCCTTTGCACACTCCACGCACAGTCCTGGTAGTGTGCACAGAGAGACAGTCACAGCCGAGCCGTAGTGAACTGATCCAGTCGTGCAAGAGCTCTGGCTTTGGCGCATGACGTCAGGAAGGGAGGTGGAGACCTCTCCTGGTTGGGCTCCATCCCTTCTTCTTCGCGGACGTGTGGGAATTCAAATAAATCACTACGTTAAGTGTCACGGCACATATGCGCCACTGGTGTATATCATGTCAGGGAGGAGGGGTTACAGTAATGTCTTTATGTACGTAGAGACGGAATAATGTACTCGCAATGCGTGCGAGTGTTTACCACAAAAAGAGGAGGGGTCTGTTCACAAGCAGGCAACATTTCACATGCATTATTTGGAGAAATGACACTGCAATCGCACTTTTAAGGGCATCAGAAATGACACATCATAGGACACCTCGCAGACCAACGCGGGTGGGGGAGTTTTTGAGGGATGACTGTAACAAAAAAGAAAAGGTGAACTTCAGGGGGTATCTACGCGCTTGAGCACAATTTTACAAAGCGACATCTGACTGAATTTAAAGTAAACCAATGATGACGCGTTCATGCCGTGCCTTGTGTCGTTAAAAACGAATAAGACCTACAAGGGATTCGTGCAGGGAGTTTTTGAGAGGCGAGTGTAGAAAAGGGTGAAGTCTGCAGGTGGAATACGTTTTTTTTCTTCAAAGCACTGACATTTTTTATTAAAGGAATTCTGAACCCAGTACAAATTACAATCAAAATAAGAATGAAACAACAAATATGTTCAATGACGAGACGAAACATTCTGCTGTGTTTCAAATTGTTTTGCATGAACTCGAAAAAAAAAGTCTAGGGAGACTTTTAAGGGTAAATGAATAAATTATGTGAACTTCCAGTGCAATTCAGTTTTCATCCCTCATGACTTATCTTGTGCATGCTATGTATGAAAATGTGGCTTTTGAGGTGATTTTCATGTGCTATGGGACAAGTCGATTTCTGTTCAATATGCTACTTTATGACACAATTGTAATATTCAGACTCTTATGTAACCTTTTCAGTGAATATTCCTGTACTACCAACTCAACCCAATAAGGTGTAGCCTACTTTATTTTTATTTTATTTTATTATTATTATTGTTATTATAGAAACATCAAAGTCATGGCACCAACAAAGGAGACAATTGAGAAAGTTCTCCCTTACTTTCATCCAGGTTGAGTACTTAAAAATGACTCATTTTATTCATATTCTGTCAGTGTTGCCAGATTGCAGCTGTATGGAATTCTTCTTTTCATGCACCCCCCCAAAATGCACATGTTTGCCTTGTAGATTTGCTATCTCAAGACTTTGAACCCACTGGAACGGTTCGTCTTGTAGCTCTGACCTTGCCAGCATTGATTCACTATACTTTTTTTTTGGCTTAAATAATTAGACTCGTTTCACCTTTAAAAAAAAAAAATCCCAATGCCCTGTAATGCAGCACGGAGGCTTACATTTCGATTTGCTCACTGCACTGAGCAAATATAGGTCACACACACACACTCTGAGGCAGACACTCTCTCTCACACACGTAGGCTACACGCACACACAGATTGTGAGACCAGTGCCATGTCCTCTGGGCTCAACTGCCGTTAATGTAACACGTTGCAAGACGGTAAATCTTCAGCTCTTCAAGTTTCACACCACCATGATTAATTTCGCCTCTCATGAGCCAAAAATGTGCAAATTTCCCGTGTCAATTTTAAGTGCAGGATAGGCTATGTGTAGGCTAGAGGATACTCTTAGTCTTGTGTTCACTAACATTTAAAAAACAAACAAAAAGAAAGGAGGGGGGGGGGGGGGCGGTTGAGTAAGAAAGTCACTGCGGACCTTATTAAAAAATGCGCCCAAAAATGCACAACCTCTGTGCTTAAATGATGATTCCCGTTCCAAAACACCCCACAAAAAAACACAATCGAGCTATAACGGACGAGTTATTTATGCTTGAAAAAATAATTCAGCATCAAAAGGGTTAAAACGAAGCCTGTAACGCCGAGCTGCGGCGTGCGGGCAGCCTATTGCGCGCAGGCACGATCTATCTCTGCCCTGCCATATATGGTCATGCACAGAAAGCGGTCAAATACACCGTCGCACACCCTGTAATTCTTCACTTTTGCACCAGAAATCAACACAGGGGAGACTTAGGATCCCTTTGGCAGCGAAATCGCTCGATTAAAACGTTGAATTTGTGCCCAATTACATTTTTTTCCTTCCCCCCCACCCCTCCTGCGTTGCCCTCCAGCCGCGGCCACGGAGCGCACACGCCCTGCTTCCCTAGCAACAGCAAAAAGAGACACAGTGACACAGAGAAATTAAATCGGAGGTAAACACTCCAGCTTTGAACGTACAGCCTCCCTAAATGTGAATACATTATATTTACATTTAAGAAAATTCACACTGAAAGCGTGAAGAAGTGGGTTAACGCCACTGTGCTACTGGATTGGGTGTTAGTCAGCGGCTATATGTCATTTTTAATTAAGCGTCCGCCCAGTTATTATTAAATTCATTCACTTTTTAAATTGCGATCAACCTACAATGACGTGTTGCACCATCAGTATAACAGGTTGACCTTTTTCTTGAGCAGGTGTGAGTTTGTAGCGATCGAACTTTATGAGAAGTGGACACACCCAGGAATGTACAAAAACAGATTTATTATGTAAGGTCAAGTGTAAACGGTATCATAACTTTACAAAACCAGACTGTCTGAAAAAGATGTGTCAGTGTTATGTAGCCTATCTCTATTTAGGGATTTTTATATAGCAGAACTAGATAGTTCCCTAAAAAGGCCACCATGGTTGTAAAGCAGACATAGACCTTAAAAATTCCACTTAGAACCCTGAAAGTGATAAGGGAGTCTGAAATGATGAACGATTCTGAATCAATTCCGCCACCATCATTATATATATATATATATATATATATATATATATATATATATATATATATATATATATATATATATACAATTGGCATATTTTTGTTCCAACAACTTTTGTTCTCATGGCCAAAACTATAGTGTTTAAAAAAAATCTTTGACAGCTAAGAAGCTTAGGAAATTGAGTCAAATTTGACAAAATCACAATTATAAAATACAAAACATATGAACTAATACAAAAAAAAATCTACCTTCAGGATTCTGTAAATTAAATTCTGAGTTTTAAAAATCAAAAAGGAGGAAGATACTTGGAAGACTAAGAAGACTGTTTTTCACCATTTCAGTTTTCCTGATTTTTTGGGGCGTGGCCAAAATGGGGCCCAGTGATGCACTTTGGAGTTCCTCCTCCTCCACTATGTAAGAACTTTGAGTGCCCTTGTTCACATTTGTTGCTATCCTCAAAAATACATATTCTCTTCATATAATCCACTTGTGTGGCCACTTTGGAGCGCCTTGTTGTCAGCGTTGAGTGCATGCACAACACGGAATGAAGGTTTAAGAGCAAAGTATACCTTGTCTTCCTCTTTACAAAGAGTCTGCCTTAGAGTGCCTCGTTGTTGTGGCAGGTGGGAGATATTCCAACCAACATATAGACTTTAAGCAGACATTTAGTTACAGTTTGTGTATAGGCATAAGATACAGAAGTAGCATCCATTTTTCCAGGTCGAAAACATGCTATTTGATTGACAGTTGCGAGTTGAGCGCACTCAACGACAGTTTGAGAGTTGGCTTGATTTTTCATAATTTTCAAGCCTCGTTTGATTTACTAGGAAATTCATTCAAATGTGGCAATGTTGTTAACGATTCACAGCATGTCAGTTATATTGATGTTGGTTTTACGGCGACTTCGAGAGCAGTCGCAGTCTTTTTGGCTTTCTTTTGGCCCATCTTGACTTTCTTGCACAGGAGTTCCAAATGTGTCAGATTGGGCGGAAATCTCTTGTATGTAGGTTGACCTTATGCATTGTCTTTTGAATTTAGATCTAGACTCGAGCTGGATGACTGTAAAACAAATTCTGGTCCTGTAAAGACTTTTTTTTTTTTTTATCGATTTGGCCTCTTGCTTGGTCTAATTATCAGGTGGAATCCCCGCTTTAGTTTTGCAAGTTTCCATCTTCCTTCTTGGCCAAAGTTGCAGTTTGAGTGAAAAACAACAAACCGCCAACCTTCATCGGGATGTATAAACAAGTTGACATATAAATATTGAATTATCTGCACAATCCCATGTCACCCAAACCCTTTTGTTAATCTCATCCCAGCACAGTGAAAGTGACCTCCACATCAGTAATCCTACAGAAAAGCTTTCTCACAGCGTGACCATGTTGAGAACTTGTTCTTTTGTAGCAAGTTTATTTGGACCTTGTTGCAACACACCAAGGTCAAAAAGCAACACTTATCTGTGGCATACAAGGTCAGGCTGGCTGTCTATTTCCCCCTCTTTTTTTTTAAATTTTATCTTGATATGGCCTTGCTTTGGTTTCACAAGGTTGTCTGTGTTGTAATGCAACATAGTAGAAAGATCCGAGTAATACAAAGTGTTAAGGAAAAATTGGGAAAAAGTGTGACTTCTGCGGGGATTGTGAAGCCTAAAATAATCATGTGATTCTTAGAAAGTTTTATTTGTGTGCGCGTGTGTGTGTGTGCGTGCGTGTGTATGTGTGTGTGTGTGTGTGGGAGGACCAGGGTCAGGTTATGTCATGATCTCTGCAATGCTCTCTGCAGGAAACACAGATATTTCAACCTTGCGACCTTTTTCCCGTTCCTTTCTTTCTATTCTCACCCCCCCCCACACACACACAGAACTGGAGCTCAATCACATTCCCTAAAAATGAAATGGTGGCTCAAGGAAAGCCAGGAGACCTTCCCTCCTTTGGCATCTGCCACCCACGGTGCCAGGAGTGCCAGCTGAGAGAAGGGAGATATTTGGGGGAATGGGAAGGGGAGGGGTGTGTTTGAGTGAGTGCGTAAAAGGGTTGAGGTAAAGTAAGTTCAGGGTGGTGGGGGATAAAAGAAAGAAAGAAAGAAGAGGAGGAGGCCATGATGAGAGATGTCCGCATTGGCCGAGAGAAGCATCCGATTCGTTCCTCCGCTGGAAGAAAAGAGTTGATTGGGGCAGAATGTAAGGACGGAGTGTAGAGAGGGAGGGGGTGGAGGTATTAGAAAAATGTTAAGAGGGCTGGAGAGCCTGGCGGTGCTCAGCGGGCGGTCATTAAAGTACACTATCAAACAGCAAGGACAAGCAGACACGCCAGAATGAAATACAAGAGCCGCAAATGCTTTGTGAAAAAGCCTCAACACAAGCGAGCGTCTTAATTAGCTTTAAATCTGATGTGTGCACTAATGAAGCTGTAAGAGAGGGGGGGGGGGGGGCTTCTCTGCATCCTTGCTTCAGGTGCAAGCACACAATTTTGTTCTCGACATACGTTTAATTATCATCATTTTAGCAAATAAACACTATTAGGAGGCCATTAATCTTGGCAGATTTAAATTCATTGAGTGGCCCTTCCCAACGATTTTGAATAGAGTATTAAAGTTTATCAATAAGTAAAAAGTGTGAAAAGAAAACCCCTCCACTGGTGTAGAGCAGTGGTACTGAACCCCACCAGTTTCCTCTGCACATTCATCAAATTATTCCTTATTGAAAAATAAAATGTCATTACCCCCCCATAGTATGAAGGGATTACAATAATAAAGAAATCACACGACGTACCATCACAACAGCCACAAGTCGACTACTGAGAAGCGCCAAATTCCCTGCAGCACAGATAGGCCAAACGATGTAGTGTAATCACCTGAAGCCAATGATGGCCAAGTCGGGTGTATCATCACGAATCATTTGGGTCGGGTGTGTGTCTTGATCTCTTAAGTCAATATTTCATATATATATGAAGTTTACTATTTCAGCTGCTTTAAAACTCACTTCTTTGTCACCTTCCTCATCTTTTTTGCATCTTTGGCTGACAATGACAGCAGCAAAACTGCTACCGGCAAAAGCATCTGTTTCTAGCTTTTGTCAGTTGTGTCATCATGAAAAAGGTTGAAGCAATCAGTAGTTTTGATGAAAAGGTTTTTCCTCCGGCCTTCTCCTCTTCTACATTCCACTCTGCTTCATTTTCCTCACAATACGAAAACAAGCTTTGTTTTCAGGATCAAGATCAGGATGAACTTTGTATTCCCAGAGGGTAAATGCTTTGCATGCTGCAAAGTTGCTTCACTTGCATACATTGTATCCCAAAGTCAAGTCATTCTTTATTTTAAACACAGGTCCATACAAAATACAAATAAAAAACATTCACAGAAAAAGGACAACAAAGATGAAAAATATACTAAACTATACAGGTTCAAATTTACACAAAGTAGTGCACCAATGCAATCTGACTTCAGAGGTAAATCTATAACAGCTTTTCATTGGGCTGACCAAGGCTTCTATTATGTAATTCTCTGACCTGTCTAGTCGACAAATACAACTAAAAATCAACTGCTTTAACAGTGCATCCAATGTTGGCACTCGTTTTGCCACAAACAGTTGACTGGCACTATGCGAGGAACTCGAAGGAGGAGTCTCAATAGCATCATTGTAGGCAACTTTAAGCCTATGTAAACATGACTTCTTGTAGTCCACAGGTGAGCAGTATAGAGTGGCGTGATATAAATTCTGAACAATGTGCACTTAACAGAATCAGAGCACATAGAACTTTCTAATCCGCAAATTAGCTTGTAAGGATATTTTACAGCGCTGGCGACAGATATCTTTGTCATCCATCCACTCCTCAGATATGATATGACTGATATATACCTCAAGGGGGCTGTTCGATAAATAGAATGTCGGAAAATTACATTTCTTATCCCCAGTACTTTTAACCATCATTACATGACTCTTTTTAGCATTACATATAATATCATGATTTATGCTGTAGTGGGAGCACATCGTCAACATCTGTTGCAGCCCAGCACGATATGGGCTAAAAAGTACCAGATCATCAGCATACATGAAGTGATTTACCATTGTATTGCCCACAATACACCCTGTATTCACTGGCGGAGCCAGAGGGGAGGCCGGGGTGGCACGTGCCCTTGCTCAAATGAGATTGGACCCCGCAGGCGCCAAATGATTGACATAACACGGCACTGGCGCACGTCTTGCCAGTGCAGCCTCCCATTTTTTACAATCACATGCCTACTAATTGCTATGCCCCTCCTGCACAGTAGGTGGTGCTATGTACCACAATATGATGTAATCCACCTCAATAGGAGTCCGGAGAAGAAGAATCTCCGGAGTCCAATCAAGACATTTCAGATCAGTGCATCAAGATGACACATTTTTGGTAATGTCATGTTGGTTTCCCCGTGAGATGTGAGTGACTGTTTAAAATATTTAACTTTTATACTCAGATAGATTGTTTTGAACGGACATCAATAAGTTAAAGTTGTTTTGCACAAGCTAAAAATAAATGCATGAGCTGAATGACGAAAGAAGACGTGAAACAGGAAACAGAAGTACGGAGCGGCCTTCCAAATTAAAAGCATAGATTTCAAAATAAGAGATTTAAACAGCACACACAAAACAGCTTGAAGATGACAGTTTAGCACTTAAGTACTCACTTAGTATATACAGTATGCCCTAACGTTTTTAGTCTAGAAGTGGGGGGTTTAATAGCAAGATTGAATACATTTTTTTATTAAATAATAACATTAGTAACATTATGTGGTTGTAAATAAAGTGCTAGGAGTAACATTTTTTTTCATAGGGTGTGTGGAAAATTAAACAAGAAAATATGACTTGTTCCTTAAACGAAACAAATTTCAAATTTCAAACAAATTTCAAATTTAATTCATGTTAAACATTTTTAATTGTTTATTTTTGGAATATTGTACATTTTGTCCAGCACATTATGGACAAAACTCTCCTGTGTGCTATAATCTATCCATGCATTTCCTGAACCGCTTACATGTGCTAAAATATGCACTTAAATATATTTCAACATTTAGAGACGCCGTTTGAAATTAATTGTTGTTAGTTGTTGGATACGCATCCTAAGTATCCTTGGCCCCTCCATGACCCCCCCCCCCCCCATTTATAAAAGTCTGGCTCCACCACTGCCTGTATTAGACCCATTCAACTGAATTGATAGATCATCCATATAGGCATTAAATAAGATGGGAGAACGTATTTCTCCTTGTCTTACTCTGTTACTAACATAGAAGGGAGCAGATGTATCATTATCCCATTTCACCTGGAATTCCTGATTGGCATACCAAAACACTAAAATTCTTACCGAAAATTTAGGGACACCTCGACTTAGCAATTTCAAAAACTGTTTTTCATAGTTAACTCAATCAAAAGCTTTAGTTGCATCAATACACCCATAAGTATAATAAGTATAACTTATAATATACCCAAAGTACAAACATTTTAACACAACAGACGACAAAAGATGCAATGAGATGGTTTGGACCATCATCAGGGTAATTTAAAAAGTTGTTTTGAGGGGGTAGTCAAATATGAACTAGACATTTGGATTAAACAGTTCTACAAAGTAAATACAGTACACGTCGTAAAACCTATAAAAGCACATTTTAATAGTAAACTATCAGATGACAATTTGATCAGCACCTCGTTTTTCTTAGGTTGTTTGTTTAATTAATAGCGAGATAGACGATGAGAAGGATTCGCTAACATTCTGTGAGCCTGGTTGACTAGTTGTTGTTTTTTTAACTCAAATATTGACTGTGGAAGAAGGAATAGTTTTTCCCTCCATTCACCTTCATGCAACAATTCACTATTTTTACAGTCACTGATGTGCATTTTACTGTGAATGAGCCAAATGAGAATCAAGAGGGAGCATGTCGACGTTTTATGGATGTTTCTGAGACTTTTGGGGCCCCCCCAGGCAATATCTTGTGTTTGCTTGGTAAGACCGCCCCTGCCACAAAGATGGGGTGTTGGCGGATATTCCACCTCCAGTGTCATTGTCACAACCATTGTTGCAGCGAGGCGACAGGTCTGCATTGAGGGGCGCTCCTCCGCCAGGGCGGGCTCCCTTGGCCCCCCTCCGCAACCCCCCCACCCCCCCACCCTCTGCCTGCAAGGCTGCCGTCGTGTGGGGTTCATCCACCATACGTTTATACACCCATTGATCCCTTGGAGCCAGAGCAGGGGGAGGGTGCAGAGGGAAGTGGGGGACACCAGACTTCAAGGGAGATGGGGGGGGGGGGGGCAGCGGGTAGCCGTCAGGGATGGCGCGATGGAATTCTGTCAGAATGGACACTTGTCAATACTGTATTGAATCGAGGAGGACAAACATGGAGGTTTGATGGATGCGCTGCTGCTGTTGGCGTTGTGTATTCACTGACGACAATAGCGAGCTCGTGCAAGAGGAAGCACACAATGGAATGTCGCAGAAAACAATAGCCCCCCAAAAATCAGGCATAAATAGACGATCATTTTTGTCTGTGAGGTAGTAAAAGATTCCCGTCTGGATGTGTTGTTTTTATCATTTAAAAAAAATGTGGCCGTGAGCTTGTGTTCAGATTTAGCTCCCTTTTCGTCTAATGCCACACTAATGATGAGTGACACGGGCCCTTATCCTGAGAGCCCTTTCCTCCCCTTTTCCGCACCCCTCGGCAATCTCCCGGGAGCAGCCTATTTGCCTCTTTCTAATTGCATTTTAATTTACATGTAAGCCACGGGATGGATAACCGTTTTATTTCTGTCTTCCTCTTCCACATCCGTAGCGCATTCGGCATTTTGTGCTAAGCAGGAAGTGCAGAAAGGAGCCCGGCAATGATGCATGTCGATACATTCACGATTCTGAAGTGAATAACAAATAGAATAGAGTTCACCAAAGCATGTGAACAAAACACAATACATTATGGTAACACAGGGTAGTGAGGCAATAAAAACACAGCATGTGGATTCAAAATATAGTAGAGTGGTACCTTGACTTATGAGTCCGTTAAATTGCCCGTTTGGCGCCGTAATGCTAACATTTGGCCGTTGCGTTGAAGTACAGTGTTCCCTCTCTTTTTGCGGGTCGTATTTTTCAAAATCCTCCGCAATAGGTACATTTCCGCGGTGTTTTGATTTCCTGGGGGCGGATTTACGCCACACACATACGACTTCCACCCTTCAAAACACTTGTTACACTTCATAAATGTAACATTTACTGATGCTGTAAAAAAGAAGAAAAAATAGCCATTTTAAACTAAAACCTAAAAACTTTAACGTAGCTGCTAAACAGACATTTCATCGTCCTTGTGAGGCAGAGTGCACTCTTCTCACATTAATTTCTGAACACATTTCTAAACTGTCAGAGTGAAGCAGTGCACTGAACGCAGCCCAGACGAGGGAACTTGAATTTTATTAGCGACAATATCTAATGTTCATGGTCTCGGTTTTTATAACAAAAAAAAATATTTTAAAAAAAATCAACCTTTTTGGACTGGTTTGACCAATAAGGAAGAAAATTAGCAAAGTAAAATAAAAATAAAAATAAAAATAAAAATAAAAATAAAAATAAAAATAAAAATAAAAATAAAAATAAAAATAAAAATAAAAATAAAAATAAAAATAAAAATAAAAAAATTAATCAAGGCAACACTACATTTAAAAAAAAATGTAATTTTGCACACTTTCCGTTTACAAAGCGAGATCTAAAATTGCAGTCATATTTTGTCACTTGACATTTGCTATAGGTAAAAGCAGAGCTTCGCTAAAGTTGAAAACAATACAAAATAAAGAGATAAATAACAATATTGTCAAGTTAGTGCACTGTGTCAAGCAAACTTGTCAAGTACTTGAAACAAAATCACTTTCTTCATACCTAGTATGTAAACATGAACTAGCTTCATAGTGTCTCCTCGTGCCGTTTGCATCCAGTTGGTCGTGGTCCAGAGTTGCTGAGTGCGTTCTCACATTTCATAACTGTGTTTCCCCCGCATAAGATTCAATGAAGAGGAAAATTGTGACCTGATTACGCATCCGTAGGTGTGCAGGGATAAGCTGAGCAGTCAATGTCAAAATTTGATCAAAATTGTTGAAGGTACTGCTAGCTAGCTTTGGCCGTCAGAACTAAGATAGCCTAACTAACCTCTTAGCCTTGTGTAGCTAACATCAACAGCAACACGTATACTCTTCCAAACCACAGTACATTCTTCTTTAATGAGACTTATTTCAAGCTTAATCCTGTGAAATTGATTTGATGAGTTTTTAATGATCAATATTGTGTGCCACTTCTTTGTAACATCTGAGACATGACTGTGCAGAAATGTTTTTTTCTATCTATCTATCTATCTATCTATCTATCTATCTATCTATCTATCTATCTATCTATCTATCTATCTATCTATCTATCTATCTATCTATCTATCTATCTATCTATCTATCTATCTACTGTTGTAAAACTTTATTCACACTGTAGTGTTTATATTGCATATAGAGAATACTTTATACATTTTCTTTAAATGTTCTCTACAGTAATGTATAGAAGTTATTTTATGTTTGTGAATGGTTACAATTTACTTGGCAGTATGTGTGTGTGTGTGTGTGTGTGTGTGTGTTTCGGTTTTATACATCATTGTATTCTGTTAGCTAGACTTGTGCTATGGTGACAAACTGCTTTGGGAAAGATATGAGCTTTTGCAGGGGATTTTGCAGGTGTTGCACTGACCCATACAGGTTTTGGCAAAAGCACAAAGCAATTGAGAAGGAGCTTTGCAATTTACGGTACTGACTTTTTAGAAGGGAAACAAATGTAGTAGAACAGTTTTGTAAGAGATATCAGCTTTTGCTAGTGAGCTGTATTGTTGCGCTGAACTGTAAGACTGTTTGGCTAAATGATCTTATAGTGTTAAAAATTTCATTTTTGCTTGAAGAAATGAGCCAAACCAATGGATAAAATCTGTAAATAGATCCATCTATTATATTATTACATTCATTTGATCGGTTACCACGAGAGTTTTAAGTCCTTTTGCCACTGTCCAGTGAAAACATGCAATCATTACAGTTTTTCTCCATAGGTTTGGCAAATTTCTTGAAACTGAGATAACATTTTCAAAACTTCAAGCTCATTTGGCCAAACAGATTATTAGCAAAAGCACAAAACTATCCCAAATCTGCTCACATATGCTTCACTCCAATTTCCTTTCCCAAACAAAGAGTCGGTACAGTCACAACTGCAAAGATCCTTCTCAATTGCTTTGGCTCATCTGCATTCACTTAGTTATTTTGCCAAAAGTAACTTGGATGATTTTGCACAACTCTTTGGATCATCTGCAAAACCTCATATCTCTCCCAAAACAGCTCACTTTTGTGTCAAAATCAAATTTCTATGTCATACAAGTAGTCGGTGCCCCCAAAATGCATTGTCCCTTTTGGTATTCTGTGAGCACCATAAGTCAAAATCATTAGATGTTTTCTCACAACAGCTAACAAAATACAATTATATATAAAACTGAAGGGGGGGGGGGGGGTTTACAAGAGCAGTTTTCAAAGTTTGCGGTTTGACATACTCCACTCAGAGTCAAGGAAATTGCAACACTTTTTATTCACACAAAGTTACTTACACATTAGAGTGCAACAAAAGAAAGTGTAGGCCGAAATCTGTATAATCATGAAAAACTAACAACTAAAATTATACTTAGCGCACAGCGTAAATGAAGAACCAACTACTGTAACACTTTCACTACACGGTAAAATTCTGTTGAGTAAATTTGATCCTATTTAGAGTGGGACCAAATAGACTCAGTTTTAGAGTAATATTTACACTTGGAAGAGCGTAAAATAAAGAAGTGAAAAATAAAGAAGGAAAAGTCACTCAAGGGTGGAGGAACAAACTCACGACCTTCAGCTTGGGAGACAGCCAATCGACGCCCTGAGCAACAGAGCTCCCGCTGTGTGTTACTGTAGTAAGTATATCGCTCGTGTCAGCTGGAATCTTCATACCTCCGAGACCAAAAACCTTTTGGAGCTAAGCAAACAGTAGAAGTGGCTCAGGTGGTACTGCGGCCTTCCCACAACTTGAAAGTTTCTCAATCCTTCAGTGACTTTAATTTTTTTTGTCAATTCTTTTTTCTCTCTCTTCCAAGTGTAAATATTACTCTAAACGGAGTCTATTTGCTCCCACTCCAAATAGAGTCAAATTTACTCTAAATAGAGGCCAATTTACTGTGTAGTCACTATCGTCACCTTCCCCCTCTTGGCCATCCATACGCTGCTCTTTGTTTGGCCAAAAGTCTTCATCCACGTTGCAGCCGATATTTTCCCTTGCGATGCTGCGAGGAGAAAAAAAACGGTGTGAATGTCTCAACCATCTTCTACACTGATCCCCTGTGAGTAATTTTGACAATTGAACAGATGATTTTGCATATTATGACTGACACACAGAAATCCTGCTGACATGTTTGGAAGAGGACAGCCATTAGACTGAAAAACAACTAATCCAGTTCGATCAGCAAGATCTATTCAGTTGGAAAACGTGCTAAATGTGGCCACATTGTGCTAACTGTAGGCTAAATGTACACAACCATTTGCACAGATCCACTGAGGCAATTTGATGAAAGCAATGAGAAATGCCATTCAGTTGAGACCAATTGTAAGGTAGTTTTGGGATTAGTCCATGGTATTTTGAAAATGTCATTTCAGTTTCAAGAAATGTGCCAAAGTTATAGAGAAAAACTGTAACTAAAGAAAAATTTTCATTCAAACATTTTAGCTAGAGTATAAATAATTCTGGTCTTTTATTCAGGAAAAATAGTGGAATTTGTAATTCTTTGGAATATAATTTGAAACTAATTCCAGTATTTTCAAAGTGGAAAGTGGAGTGAGCAGTGATCCCTGTGGTACTCCATGGCTATGCAGGTCTTGTGAGAGGAAATGTAAGATTTAGTAGCGTCAATTGAGGCAAACTACTGGTGAGTTTGATAAAAGGCCCATCCGATCTTGCCCTTTCCTCTTTATAAGGTCGACACCAGTCCATAACGAATGAAGTGTCCAGGGCAGATAGACACACAGCAGGTGGGGGTGTCTGTTCACGTCAAATCCAAGCCAGCAGACATCTCTCCATCAAAACGGTAATAAGAGCACGAGTGGATAGCGAGCTTGCAGATAACCAAGTTTAATGTGTGTGTCTATCTATATGGAAATTCAGCCACGCGTGCATTCCACCCCTCCTCTTTTATTTATTCATAATTCGCTTTCCATTGGCTGCTTGAAGAGCAAAGAGGAGACGTGCGTCTGAGGAGGAGCGGAGCGATAAAGCGCGCTTTTTTTCTGCGCAATGGAGATTTGTATTAAATTTACAGAGATAATAGAGCCACGCTGCGCAGTGCTCGTCATTGTTTGCCTAAAAAAAGAGGTGACAATCACTCCAAATAAAAGTGCCTTCTGCGGCAGTTTTGAATTCACAACACACACACACAAAGACTTTGCGGCTCAACGTTATCTTTTGTTTTCACACTTTTCTCCTTTGCCAATTGCAATTCCCTTGTGTATGAATGCTTTTTGCCGACAAAATGCAATGGGCACTTTCACATTTACAGTTACAACGGAAATTGGGGTATTTCTTTCATGAAATTATATTAACTTAGTCCAAACAACTTATTCTCTTCATTTTTCATAGCGTTTCTCTTGACTGCACTGCTTCCAGTATTGTACGTGGATGATCGATTTTACAGGCCCCGAGCGCAGGCCCTCAATGAGCATTTTTCTGTCCTTGGATTGGTTGATTAGAGCAAAACTATTCAACTAGCAAAACACATCCGTAAAGATCTGCACACATGAATACATTAGATAATCATGAATCTGGTAAGTATGCTTTAAATCATTTACATTTTAAAATATTTTTGTCATGTTTGTTTGCTGGAACAGTTTCATCCTCTTACAATGGAACCTCGGAGTTTGAACGTCTCGGAACTCGTACAAATTAGACTTCAACCAAAAAATCGGAGTAAAAAATGCCTCAGAGTTTGAACAAATTTTCAGAGTTTGAACACCCAAGCAAGCAAGCTAAGCCGAACGTACCTTGAAAACAGGTAGCCAAGTGAAGCCCAGTGAAGCCAAGCAATGCCGAATGCTCACGTTGCGGTAGTTGAGACGATGCACTGCTCATTTCCAGTCATATCGTGAATACTTCTGGAGGTGCTCCATACTCGCGAGTGCATTTTGATTTTTCCACGACAATTTTCTTCGCCATGGGCCCAAAGAAAGACAACAATGCCAGTGGCAGCAAAGAAAAACATACAGTGCTACGAACCACAGTGGAATTAGGAAGGAGATTATCGCGCCGTGACTACTTCTGTAAATACTGGCACGAGGACCCCCCTTAGCTGTTCAACAATGTGCCTGACGTTAAACAACACACGCGCAAGGACCGCTTAGTAGTCTAACAATATGCCCAATGTAAACTACACAAACTCAGCACTGAACTAAAGCTAGCATTAACATAGCATTTATCATCCACTGATGCCATCACACCACAACAAAAAAGGTAAGGTATTTTTTATTGTTTAAATACTGTACTGTACTGTAAATGTAAAAAAAACATTTAAAAAAATGAAAATGGGAATTTTCAGTTTTTGGAGCTTGGGAACGGATTAAATGCATTTACATTATTTCCTATGAGAAAAAATGATTCGGAGGTTGAACAATTCGGACATTGAACACTTCGCAGGAACGAATTATGTTCACACTCCAAGCTACCACTGCATATTGTATTTTTGTTTTATATTGATGCTTTCTATAATTGTGACAGATCGGATGTGTTCATTCAGCTCTCTATTATAGATAAAAGCATGAAGAAGATATTTTTTGACACACAATAGCATTAGTGTTGAATGCTTGTCTCTCAGCATTCCGCCAACAAGTCGTAATGCCCGGAGAATGTTCCTCAAAGCAAATAATCGCCTCTTATGCTCACGACGGCCTCAGGCGAGTCTATCTGGTTCTAAACATGTCGTGTTGGCAGCGTGCGTCGCTGTCAATCAGCAGTTGTCGCCCTCGTACACACACAGGCACACACGCACACACACACACACACACACACACAGATCAAGCTCTCAGCACAGGAACTGAGCATGTGTCACAAGTGTTGTGGCTCGCTACATCACAGCGGCACAAAAAGCTCCTTGTCCCCCAACAAGATTTGAACAAGCAGATTACAGCCTCAGCAGGTTCGCCTCTTGCGCCGTCATGATTGATTATATATACATTGGACATAAGGCAGAGCAGGCAAAAGTGCTCACTCTCTTTTGAGATGTGAAGAAAAAAATTCAAGTTATTCCAATAAAAAAAAATATAATAATTCCATTGGAAAGATGACATCACAATTGTTGTCAGTATTAAGGTAAACTGATCATTGACGTTGGCTGAGTGAGTCACCATATGATACACTGACAAACGTGCCCGGTCAGTTTCTTATGTGGTCAACTGAATGCCTGTGAAAGTTTACACAATTCACACTCACATGTAAAAAAATTAAAAAATAAATGAATAAAAGAAGTATTCTGGTATTCTGATTAATATTGCGTTTGTGGAATGTGAATTAAGCAGAAAAATCTACCCGCTTTTATCCATCTCAGGTGGCGGCCACTTGATGATATCACAGTTGCTCAGGGCTCAGGTAATGGCCAATCGTGGCTCACGTATTTTCTGGGTTTGGTCATGTGACACTCACAAGCTGAAGAGCCCTTAGACTAGAGCAGACGTGGGCAATCTCGGTACTCGAGGGCCGAAGTCCTGCAGGTTTTGGAGGTTTCTCACTTCCAACACAAGCTGATTCCAATCAACAGGATCGTTATCAGGCTTAAGCAGAGCTTGCTGATGAGCTGATCATATATCAGCTGTGTTGGAAAAGGGCAACATGCAAAACCTGCAGGACTCCGGCCCTCGATGCCCACCTCTGGACTAGAGCATAATGCCATTTTCAGTTGACTGCAAGTGACAAAATGGCCGCTCCCTGAGATGGATAAAAGAAGGGTGGATTTTTCAGCTTAACTCCACAAACACAATATTAATCAGAATTCTATGTTTAGACCTGCGGAATAAAACATGTGACTGTAAGCACAAAAATAAACAACAACAAAGAACAACAACTTGACTTCCTATTATAAAAGACTACAGTATTTGAAAAATTCAAAATGTAGGTAACAGGTGATTTACAAATTAGTATTTGTCGGGGTATTCCAAGGAATTTCTTACAATATTAACTCATTCACTGCCATTAATTCATTAAAAAATAAATAAATATATATATATATATAATTAAAATTTAGTGGCGACAGGTGATTGCATTTTTTGATTGTAATTAATCGCATGACCTTGTTAACTCACGATTAATCACAAACTTTATATCTGTTCTAAATGCACAATAAAAAAAAATTCTAGGTTTTCATACTCTTGTTAACAAGTGGAAACAAAATGTAAACTAAGAGGAATAGTTTAAATGAATTTTTGACGTTTATAGGCGTCAAAGGCAAATGAATAATTTAAAAAAAGAAAGAAAACATTATAAAAAATTTGAGGCGTCAGGCAATTAAAATTTGTAATCATAGTTAATCGCATGACTTCACTAGTTAACTCACAATTAATCACACATTTTTTATCTGTTCTAAATGTACAATGTATGAGATGTAGAA
Source organism: Vanacampus margaritifer (assembly GCF_051991255.1). NCBI lineage: Eukaryota > Metazoa > Chordata > Actinopteri > Syngnathiformes > Syngnathidae > Vanacampus > Vanacampus margaritifer. Next base: position 27,899,989 of record NC_135433.1, read on the forward strand.
TCACTGTTAATTATAGACAATACACCTTGATAGTATAGTAGTTTTCCTCTTTTATGACATTACGTAGTGCTTAAACTGAGAAAAAGAAAAAAAATCATGTTACATGTCACATCCTTGTTGTCTAAGAGCTAGCTAGCGACTTTTATGCTAACAAAACAACACATGTCCGCATAGCTTTGCTCACAACTATCTTAACTGACAAAATTTCCCAAAAACTGGACACTTGGCCCGGCCTCGAGATAAGCCTAATAAAGATATAAAAACAAACATTTCCTTCAAGAGAGTTTCTAGACAGTAAGTAGTCATGGAACACTACTACAACTGACAAAACATGGACAAAAACAGATGACCATATCCAGTGAAACATCAATAAGATCAACCATCAATGCATTTACAACCTGTTGCATCATCCTATAACCCCTTTAGTCAACTTTTGAAAAGATTTACAGAGACTCGTTCTCTCAGGTTCCAAAAACATACACCTTACTTGTATAGGTGTACATGCTTATGTTGCTAAGTGGGGATCACATTCTGAATTTTCACATGTGTGTGTGTGTTTTCAGGTTACACAGAGAAGCTGGTGTTTTTTTAGGCTGGCATAAGACACAACACAGTAAATATACTGTTTTCACTTAATATATGTGGAAAACAATATTTTTCAATCTAAATTCAACAAATGTCTTGTTTTCTATCAACTACGAGGCAATACTTTTTAAAAATTAATTGTATTTTTTTTACTAAAATGTAATTAAAAGGCACGTCTCAGCCACACGATTACAATTGTTGGTGGTAAATCTATGAGGCGGATGTCGTGTAACGGTAGTGCTTTCAAGGTCAAGAGCAAACAGGAACACAGATGTAAGTACGTCCATGCTGACTAATGCAAATACATGCAAATATCGTGGCGTGCCGTAGGAATCCCTCACAGTAATACAAAGAAGAAGAAGAAAAAAAGCCTACTTCAGCAAAGCTTAACATAATTCACAAGGCTCATCTTTAACCAGTGCAAGAGGCACTGAGGAGATTGTTTCACTTACATGCTGCATCCCATGTGTTTCCATTCGATACGCTTTGTCCATGATATATCTCTCTTGTCCTCATGTGATGGTTATTTAAAAGGAGAGCCATGGATTTTCTCCCCCCATGCAACATAATGGCAAATCAATACGCGGGGCCAAACACAAAGAGAGAGAGCGCATTTCATAAAGCAAGCTAAAGGATTGGAGGCTAAATTGAACCCGAGTCCTGCGGTGAAATGGATTTGAAACTGCAACGGTGACTGCAGAATATTTATGCATGCAACCTATAGAGGACTTCAGATCAATTGACATTGACATTCCATCCTACTGTACGTACACAGATGAAATTAATGAAAGACTTTATTGCTGGTTAAGATACCATAAATCGTCTGATGCCATGCAAATATAGTGAATGTGCCCCCAGGACTGTCAGGGATGACATCTGGCATCTTGGATTGGGTTTGGACCCTATGAACTCTGCCTAGCAACAAGTGGCCAATGTTTTTTATTGACCTTTGGGACAATTGTGATGTTTTATCATCTTATAGGATCGCTAATTATTGTTGTGGTCAGTGTGATTTTTAAGATGTTTTAAGTTGTTTTTTGTGTGTGCAAAAAGTACCTTAGAGGGACTATTATGGTTTCCTTAAGTGGTTGGTTTTAAAAGCGTCACTGTATAATGAAAGGACTTGTTTGACTTGCCCCCCCCCCCCCTCTTAAAAACAAGCTTGTTTTGGAATATCAGCTCACCTGTGTCGCATGAAGACAAGGTCCCTGTGGTGCGTGTATATACATAACACACTCCTGTGTGTGTTTCTCCATGGCAAAGTGAAACACACACACACACACACACAAACTCACACATCTGACATCATGTTCCGATCACGTGGGAGCTTTTCCACTGCTTGTGTCTCCGTTAGCAGGAGGCAGGCCGGGAGAGATGGCGGAAAACTGTCATCGCTTACGCGTTGCATGACATCTTCTTGCCCAGCGGGCGGGAAAAGCAAGCGCCATCAAGACATGACGGTAGAAGAGACACATGTCAAAAAAAGAAAAGATGCCGAGGTGTTTGCATTGTGTCGCCGCTGTCCTTATCAGTGACTCATTGGAGGGGTGAGTCATCTCAGCACACTGTGAAGTGATGTTGAGGGGACGAGGGCGGCCGAGGATCGAGTGCAAATCCTGCGTCATCGTTCCACCATCACCTCGGACGATGTCGACGATGCAGCCTTTGGCCATGCAAGGAGAATGCATTACATCTTGATTAGTGGATGAATGGGGGCCACTGGCCCATTTGTGCCCCCTCCTCAAAATGATGGATGCACCCCCTCTTTGTTCCACCCTTTTTCACACCCCTGGTTTGAAACCCTAACCCGAGTTCAAAACCCTACTTTGAAATCCTAACCCTACTTAGAAAAGCCTATTATGAAATGTGGATGTGAGTGGGGGTGCTGTGCTCTGGACGCGCCCCTTAAGGTGAATACCCAGGGCCATAGCCACGCCGCCTGCCATATGGCCACACCCTTCGCACACCCCCGATTCTGATTCTAAAGCGAACTTATGACGCGCTTGTGTGAATGAAACGGCAACAAATTGAAAACATCATGAATGCAATCACTAGGTCAAATACTCACTCACTCATTTATTGATCACCTCCACAATCCAGTGAGGTCCAACACAAAATCTGTAAGGAAAACTTTGTAAATAATAATAATAATAATAATAACAAAAACATGAAATCATAACATAAACAATAATAATAATAATAATAATAAAAACACTAAATCATAACATAAACAATAATAATAATAATAATACAAATAATAATAAAAACACAAAATCATAAAATAAACAATAATATAATAATAATGATAATAATACAAACATGAAATCATAACATAAATAATAATAATAATAATAACACGAAATCATAACATAAACAATAGTAATAATTACAAATTATAATAATACAAATAATAATAAAAACACAAAATCATAAAATAAACAATAATAATAACAATAATAATAATGAAAACACGAAATCATAAAATAAAAAATTAAAAATAACAATAATAATAATAATATTAATAAAAACATGAAATTGTAACATAAACAATAATAATAATAATAATAACACGAAATCATAACATAAATAATAATAATAAAAATATTAATAATTATAATTATAATACAAATAATAATAAAAACACAAAATCGTAAAATAAACAATAATAATAATACAAATAATAATAAAAACACGAAATCATAAAATAAACAATAAAATAATAATAATAATAATAATAATACAAAGCAAACAAGAGGATCCAGTTTTCTGGATTTTTACAGGCCTTACCCTTATACATATGCACAGTTAGTGTGTAGTTTGGTGGTGAGAATGTCAAGTATCATGGAAAAACACTTCAAATGTAAACATGCTCAAATTGAACTGTGTTGTGCACCCCATTGACAAGTGACAAGGTGTCAATCTGACGGCCAGAGAAAAATCAATTGATTTACAACCAGATTGATGGAATGGGTTAGGATTAGGGTCACAGTTAAATGGATCCATTTAAAGAGAAGAGGATAAAGGATGAAAATGTGTAATACAATTATAAAAGTCCCACAAAAATAGTACCTTTTGAAAATAACATGTAGAAATGAAGTTTCTTTGCTGTGTTTTTCTGTCAATGCTTCCATGTTTCTGCATTTTTTCACTCAACTGCAACCTTTGTTTGTACAAATGCATTTTTATATGTCATTACACAATATTACCAATATACTAGACTGCAATGTATGATTTCCTCCATCTGAAACTGTTTACATTCTTCCATACATGCTGCTGGTTTGGTTTGCAACAGCATTCATTTTAATGTCAAAGCTGAGCATCGTTATCTGCCATTATTTTCATGAAATTGTAAGATTTGTTCCTTGAAATTGTATTATATTTATAATCTATTCATTCATTTGGTGGCCTTTCTCATGTCTGCACTGCTTCCAATTGTATGAATTAAGATGTTAGATCTTCTGTCCAATCAGATTTCAGCTTCCATGTGTTGCCATGCCAATCAAATCTGTTTCATAGTCCATGTAACGTCTACCATTTTAGCAAGCCAACCAAAAACACAATACACATTCATTCATACATTCAATCATTAACATCTGTGCTGAGTATGATGCAATTTATTGGCATTTCTTTTGTATTATTAGATAAATATTGGTTCAAATGATGTAAGTGGCACAGTTGTGTGCTGCCATATCGTCTTGAGTGCGCCCTTGTAATCTCTTACACGTTTGTATTGTCTCTCTGACGCGCACAAACACACACCTCTGCAGATGTCGTCTTCTGGCGGCGTGTGTATATAACAGCACACGTGTGATGTTAATCTAACACTTGGAGCCGGAGAATTAAAAACAGTACTCACACTTCCACCACCTTCCTGCTCAACGTGGCTTGTCACCTTCACGTGTACGTGTTGTCAGGTGTGTACACGCTCACACCTGACAACACACACTGCTGCGTGCGTTGGCCTTTTTGTTGCTTCAGATCACAGGTGTCAAACACGAGGCATGGGGGCCACAATCGGACCGCCATATCAACTACATATTTTGGAAAATCTGTACCAAAATTGTCATTTTTCTTTCATCGCAACAGATACTAAATTGTTTTCAACCATTTAAATATTTACGTGGCAAAATGGATCATGATTTAAATCGTTGTTAACAATATAAATATAACAATCAATAGCAGGGGCATATATGTGTATGGAGGATTAAAAGTGCCAAAATTAAATAAATGAATACACCATTAAATAATTAAATAAATATGTCATTAATTAATTAAATGACCTATGATTAAATAATCATAGGTCATTTATTTATATTTTTTCACTTATTTATATATATATTATTTATTATATATTATTATTATTATTTATTTATTGTAAATATATATATATAGATATATATATAATTATTTCTCTATTTAATTCATTATTTCATGGTCACTGTTTTGCAGTGTTTCGTGAATTAATTTTATCTGTCAAACTCGCCCATCAAAGTTTGGTGGGCAGGTCCTAACACCCTATTGGTCACCCTGCTCACCAAGTCAAGGCAAATCTATTTCAGAATAATGAATTGACGCAGAGTGAGTAGCTAGTAAACACAATTCGATAGGCTGGGTGGCGCTATTCACCTCTTGCGTTTCCATTAGACACTTATTTACACTCTCCTGAGGTGCTTTTTGAGACGTGTTGAAATGGAGGTATTTCGCAAAAGTGTAATGGAAACACTTTTTTTTGCAGTTCTTGTAGTCATGCGGCCCGCCCATTCATGGAGAAAAGGAAGTAGGAAGTACAGGGCCACTCGCTTTTGTGTCGGAATTGCTTCCAGAGGGGACAGCAAGTCGAGGCGGGACGTTACGAGAACTACGTCTCAGAAGTAAATCACTCTTCAGTGTAAACACCTCCAAGTCTAAATCGTACTTTATCGAAATAGTAGAAATATCGCTTTTATTTTGATGTTGGTTTTGCACAACAACACGCCACAATCACTCTATATCAGCAAAAAAAATCCATCAGCGTACCCGCCATGTTTCTAAACACTTCGAGTGGAAGCAGTCGATTAGACAAGATTTGAGTGAATCATGCTTTAGCCCCGCCCACTAACTTTGACTGGGCGAGTTTGACAGATAAAATAAATTCAGGGAACGCTGCAACACAGGACCATGAAACAAATAAATACATATATATATATATAGGTAATTTAATGAATGAATGACACATTTATTTAATTATTGGTTTATTTTATTCCATATTTAATTAATAAATGCCACATTTAATTATTTCATGACACGTTTGTTTAATGGTGTATTCATTTATTTAATTTTGGCACTTTTGGTCCTTCATATATATGATGACGTTATATTCATAGAATAACATTTTCACAGTCATAATGGAATCGACAGAGAGCAGAATGGTTTTAAAACACTACTGTTTCATGTAATTATATCTTATAGCCACAGATGAGGAATAAAAAAAGACACATGCACATTAAGACGAGGCCATTTCGTGTCACAAACTGCTCCGTTGCTGCATCCCAGAATCCCTTAATGTGCCTTCATTTTGTTTCCGCAGATAAAATGTCACAGTAAGTTAATAGCTGAAAAGACACCTCGGGGATGGAAATCCTATAAAACAATCTGAAGGATTGGCAAAATATTCAATGGAATATAATATGGGCTATTGTTTGAGTTTTAATCAGCAGCATATCTGTTGCGTGAGTTAAAAAGTAATGATAACAGTGAAAAAATATATACTGGACCGGTAAAATGGAATGAAGAGAACAAGTGATATTAACAGTGAAAACACTATGTAAGAATAACAACGTCATAATATTAATTATGACTATTATAAAGATGTATATATACAAATGAATTGTCAATATGATGTAATATGGTGATCGAAAGGCTTTTGTTTTATGAGGCCAGTTTACAGCTACTGCTCTATACTGGAATGAAGATTTACGAATGGTCCACTTGACTGATGGATGCTTCCAGGTAATAAAAATGAATGGAGCCAAGGGGTCCGCCTACAAGACCCCGAGGAGTCTCACGGCACTCGTCTTCAACTTATCGATTGAAACGGCGAAAGGAACGATTGCACAGCGCGGATTATTGACGGCCTCTCACGCCAACATTGTAATTAAACAGTCCCCCGTGTGCACGCTGGGGTCACTATGATGGCTGTTGGCGAGAAACACATAGGGAAGGGTCTCATGTATCATAACATGGGGGAAATCCTGCATTGTAAAAAGGCTCGCCCTCAGGGATTGTTCCGTTTTATGGTACAGTGAAGCATTTTCAGCTTGTCATTTTTAAGACTGATTATATGATTTTTTTTGCTTCTTTTACTGCATCGAGTTTTGAACTAACATCAGTGCTTGTCATCCATTTTTGTTTTGGAATACTTCAACTTTCAGTTTGAAGTGTTTCCAGTCCCTTTTTAACACGGAGCCTGCAAAAAGAAACAATACAGTCTCTTCTGTCATCACAAAAGTTTGTTTTAAGCTTCTTAAGTTTTTTTTTTTTTTAGTCATCAGAAACAGAACATGAGTTGATTTCGCTCAAAACACCGTTTTTTGACCAAAAAGTGGAGAGAGAAAAAACACTTTTTGAGAAATGAAATACCTGTACGCCTTTATGATTGTTGCTTTTGTGATATTGCGAACCATAAAATGACAAAAACAAAAGTTAGAAAGAGCAACATTTTATTATTTTACAGATATACAATTAAGAAATGTGTTGATATGGCCTGAGTGGCCTTTGCCATTCACTCCATGAACTACTACGCCATATTCTCTCCCTTATAATCATGTGACAAGCCGACAAGTCATTTAGTACGATTCAGAATCGATTTTAAATGCCCCAAAATCGATTTTATTTAAATTATTTTATACTGTCTTCCCTTTGTTTGTGTGTGCCTTTATTGGGAGCGCTGTTCATGTTGCACCCGATTTGGCCACTTAGGGGCAGTGTGGTTCCACGCGGTCTAATAAACTGTTAAATTGTAGCCACATTAGAGAGTAGAAGGAAAAAGTCACGATCAAGTTATTCCAATAAAAGTTGGTGTTTTTTGCAGCGTGGAGCATCAATTAGCATCATTACGATTCCTTGAACATCTATAGATTGAAGCAAAAATCATTGTCAATCAAATCATTTTGAATCAAAAAACGTTCTTAATCGAAAATCGATTTTGAATCGAATCGCACACCCAAATTCACCCAAAACATTCAAAGATTCCCACCCCTATTATCTATCTATCTATCTATCCATCCAATCTTTATCTTTTTTTCTTTTCTGTGTTGTATATAGAGCCGAAATAAACTATTCCACTCAGAAACCGAAATAATGTCTCCATTTACAGGCTCGTCATTGTAGAGGTTTACAAACCGAAAACACAGACAAGCTGGCGGAGAGCCTCTTCCACGCCTACTCGTTGAAAAACGACTTGATTCATACGTGACAAGTGTATTTTGTCGGTGGTAGTAAACGGGTGGATTACAGTGGACACAAGTATACGTCCAAGGCAGTGAAAGCGCTAACACCTCTTTTGGAAACTAAGAATATTACATGAAATTGCTCTCTTGTCCAAAACATTGACAAATTAAATTAAAATAATTAGTACAATTCAAGCCAATGAATAACAATTATAAAATCTAAGCCTACTTCTCCCATTTTCAAATTTCAAAGTGGTTACGATCTTGCCAAAAGGAAAATATATATGTAAACTGTATTATTATTGATAAATATACAGAGCCGCAGTAGGAAATGACTAACAGACAAATATCCCCACCCTTTGGGAAATTGTATTACATTTGCATTAACGCACTTAAAGTGGTTCAAACGTCGAACCCAGAGGGGTAACTTAGTTTGGATTCTAATCTAAAAACAACATCAAAAGCACACATACGTCTTCATATAAACGCATTACGGATCATGTTTTCACGTCTGGCACATGTCTAAGAAATGTTCCCCACGGGGGCTTTTGAGGGCTGACCTCTTCCATCACGCACATTTGGAGAAGGAGCGCCGTTCCCATGTTGACGCTGCGTGTCATCCATCTCGCGTTGCCCTCCATTGTCGCACGCTGCGTTTAAATGACAGTGATACATACGGCGCATTACAAAGACAAAGGCTTTGACAACCCTCTCCACCCCCCCACAGAAAATATGTGACTCTTTATTAAAGTGAATTCTTCGCATCCACATGTGGATGCGTTGAGGGCGACAATCCCCATTCAAATGCACTTGAGGGGAAAAATGAAATTTGGGGGAGCAGGCTTGTAATCATCTCTCGTTCCTCTCGGTTTTATCTGCAGAGGATTTGGAGGATCCTCCCTCCCCCGTAGCACGCATTAATATTCATAGACAAGATTCCCAGCTCACTGTGTTGCCGCCTGTAGCGCTCACACTTGAGAATGTAAAATATGGCCGGCAGGCTGCGTGTGGGGAGAGGCCATTAGGATTTTCATATGCCGCTTGCGTGAGCTCATCATGCCAACATGATACACAACATACATCAGACCAAACTCATGCTCTCATTCATAATGTACGTTATCTTTTGCTAAACGCAGATGAGAGCGGCTAATTAGTTTGTTCCCGTGCTTGGAGGCTGACTTCTTGTGTGCAATGATTCGGAATAAACAAAACACTCGTATTTTATATCAGCTTTCTGCAAAGAAAGTAATCCGAGTGCCAATAATCCATTCCCGTTACATAATTTTTTGTTTAAAAAAATGGCATTTTATTGTATTGTGCTTGATACAACCGTACAGTAATAGCATACATTAATTCAATACAACGTATCAAATTCAACAATCGTGATTCCATGCTACAATTCCACTTTCTGATGCATTCCCCGGCCACAAGGAAGCAGTATAAACATACAGAGAGACCTACTCCAAATAGATTTGTTAATGAAGCACAAAAGAAGACTTTTAGTTATATATATATATATATATATATATATATATATATATATATATATATATATATATATATATAAATATATATATATATATATATCGGTCTATGACATTTTACATTGTGTGTTAGCATTAGGCTAGTGGACTTTAGTCAGTCATTGTTTTGTATTTTTGATCAAACGTGAAATTCTCTTTGTTCTACGTTTATTTTGACCGCAAACCAACTAGGAGTGCTTGAAGGCTATTTATTGAAGAATTGTTTACTCTCTGCCAAATTGCTGCTTACCTACATAATAAAAATGTCATGACAAACTTTAACTGTCCGTCACAAAAAGTGTGCAAAGTAGCACGGAGCTCAATTCACTCATATAACAAACAGTTTTCCAATTGAAATGAAATACATTCATTTTTTCATTCATAAAAAGTCAACAGCAACAAAAGCAACCCTCACAAGCACCTAATCCTTTGGTGCTCATTGTCTAGAGTTTAAAATTGTGTTGTCAATAGAAGTGCAATTTTTAGCTATCACAACCAAGGCTGGACTGGCACAAAAAAAAAAATCGACCCTGGCTTTTTGACTTTGCCCACCGTCCCGGCCCAGCCCGACTCCTGCCTAATATGTAGTTCTGCCACTGATGTTTATTGATGATATTTCAGTTTGCTATCTATAGGGGTAAAATGTGGTAAAATAATCATTAAAAAGCACTGCATCAGCCCCAAAAGAGGCCGGCCCACCGGGCATCTGCCCTATATGCCAGATGGCCAGTCCAGCCCTGATCACAAACCAAAAATTCCAAAGTGTCTTGGCTGGTCCGCCTTTCTCTAGTCCACTCAAGCAGGTGATCCTGGTGTCATCATGTGAACAACAAAAATACCACCTAATGTACTCCACTTCATCCAATCCAGGTATACAAAATCCAATTGAAGCTGCTATTTGACGACATATTATTTCTTTAGCGAGAGAAGGCGCCTGATGAAAAAGCTGATTACGTGCACCTTGCACAAACCCCCTAACATGAGATGACGGCATTTCCTTTCTGCAGCAAGCGTACTTCACTTTTTCCAAACGCCAGCAAACACTCGCTGTGAAGAAAAACAGGATTCTTTCCAAGTCTTGTCTGCTTTCCTTCTCTCCCTTTCAGCTTCTCTTTTTGACGATTCGGTCTGACAGGATGTTGGCCTGCCTGTACTTTGCCGCTCGCAAAGCAACAAAAACACTTAGATACATTTAAATAAAGCATTTCCACCTCTACAAATACTTATCGTTTTATACTGTGCTGTCTCATAGACAAGATAGTCTCTAAAATCGTTGTTGAAGATTATTATCTGACAAATGAATCATCTCAACACTTTTACAATAATCAAAACTGAAACTGCCGAGATGAGAAATATCACTCGTGCCATTGTCCACTTCCCATGGACAGCATTCTCCTCAGCTGGCACAGACAGAATTGCGACTGCAACTGCTGTCAATGTCGGTTGCGCACATTCGTTGTCACCGCGAGAAAGCTTGAAACTTGGGCTTGGTTCACCTCTCGCCACTTCTCAGCTCCATTTCATTTGCCTCACGGCAAGTCAACAATGGTGTTTATTTTTTGCTACCGTCTTGCTGAATCATGTCGGATGAAATAGTCCATTGCACGACAAGGGAGAAGGAAGCGCTTGAAGAGGTCATTAGAGAAGTAACATTTTGATGTGTTTGAAGTGTGGCTAAAACAAAATAACATATACTCAATAATAGTAATAATAATAATAATAATTTAAATGCTTTTCCCATTTTTTGCTAGAATTATTGGGGCCCCAGGCAATTATTTTTTCCCTCAAAGTAAGTCTGCCCCTGCATATATATATATATATATATATATATATATATATATATTGATTTGTTATATTATTGGAACATTAAGCCTTAATATTTTATTTCAGTGCTGTTCAAACATGAAACAGACTGCAACCTGTTTGTTAAATGCAGTGGCTCAGTTATAAGTCTGAATTTTCAGATAAATAAATACATTTTCATACAAATCATACAGTGTACATGTACAAGTTTACTGATTAGTATTTTCCAAATTTGAGTTTAAAAAAAATCGCAATAATCAATTTATAGATTCACACCCCTAATATATATATATATATGTATACATACATACATATATGTAAAGGTCACTCATTCACCTATTGTGTATTTCACGGAACTTGTGGCATAAAAATACCTCATTAGGTCCGATCCCTTTTACATTATTAACATGAAATGTGATGTGGCAGGCACTCCAAAACTGCAAAGGCCTTTTTCATCAAATGAATGTTCATTTGAAAGTAAGGGAGGGAGAGGCGGGGTGGGGGGCTGAAGCAGAAGCAGACTGTGTCCTCATATGGGGACGGAGCAGACCTCTCCACTCCATTGCACATAAATGGCCAAAATGTTGGCCAAAGCTTCTGCAAACATTTGCCTGCGCCCTATCTGACCCCTTCCCCTCCCGCACAACACACTCCAGCGAGCGAGTGCAGTGCGCTGGAGTAGCGTCGCACTCTCACGCCACGTCTCTGGCCGCCCCGCGCCTCCTTTCACATGTAAATGAGACTTTAATCTGCGTTGCTCTAATAGACAGCCATGGCAACGGAGGCGGCCTAATGAGGCAGAGGTGCAGGTTCAAATGTGGCCACATGCACATGCCACTCAAGCAATCAACAGTTTAAATGCGAGCTAACTCAATCGGGCATATGCTCGGCCACGCACGTAGAAATAACATTTACGATACAAATTCTCCACATGTGCTTCATTTGTTATTTCACAGTCGTTCTCATTTTAGCACGGCCCTGCGTCAGGAAAACGGAAAGAAATAAGAGCACGAGGCAATTGCAAATGTAAATCTTTGGCCTTTTCATTTATTTTTGCTCATGTCAGCTATTTAGACAATGCATATAATTGAGGCATGAAATTCTGAGTCTTGGGCCATCATTAGCTTGGTCAGGTCAATACGACTATATCTGGTATTATATCAGTGTTTCTATTAGAATATAGCCTGACGAATATCACAACAAATATTGCAAAATAAACAATATTTGTCATGTCAATTAGTACCTCCCTTTCCACAGTTTGAATTGTCACATGAAGTAGTTAAAAAATAGAAATTTGTCTAACTGTGACATGGGAGGTTTTAGTAAACTATAAAACTACAAACCCATTGCATCATACCCTCTTGAACTGAGAGAATTTAATCATAAATCCACTAAATACTCTGTTGAAGCATCTTTTCAGCTTTCATTTCCTTTATGTGATCAAAAGCATTTGATTTGAGACATAACATCCTTGCTGTTATCAATAAACTTGTCACAGGCCACCCACACCAAATTGCAAATAATCTTTTAATTCACACAAAATTTCCCACTGCGGTATTATGACCTCATTTAAATAAGGACATACCAAAAGGAGCTACAATAAAATAACCAAACTTTGGCTGATGCCTCACAAGATGAACTGTAAATTGAATGTGATCTTCAAAGTTGAGGCTGATGTCATCTGTTGAGAGGTCAAACTACCAAAACTTTTAAAGGGTTCAAATTTCGGATGATGGCCTTACCTGCTATTGGAATTGACTTTCCACTGATATTTTAACAGTTCCTGAACATTTCAGGTTAATATCTTTTTCCTAAGGTACTGGTCGTTACGGACATTTGAAAGATGCAAGTACTAAAGCTTTAAACCCATTTTTCTCAAAACTAGGGATTTCAACCTTCCAACATTAAAACTGCTTTGTCATTTTTAAAGCTATGTCCATGTATTATATTTCAATTTAAAGGGAATTAAGAGCAGATCTCGAATATATGAATATCTCAATTTTAATTTTTTCGGCACACGAGGACCCTTTTGCCACACACACACACACACACATAGCGATGAACTCAGACCCTTGCATGGTACTGTAAATCACGCGTTAAAAACAGGAAACGCAAGTAACCGCAGTGGTCTAAAATGCTCTTAATACACTTGTCTCGGTCTTCATCGCTTTCAAAGTGTGTGTGTTGCATGAGACTAACAACTTGCCGCGATTATGTATGAGAATATTTCCAAACTGCCAACCACAAAATCATCATGACACAATTTATTGGTGAGCAAGTAAATGTGCATGTGACTGACACACGTGAGAGGGTTTTCCAGAGAAAAACACCGAGTCATTTGTCCTTCAGGAGCCAGTTCTCCACATGAATGATACACTAATTACATGTACAAATCAAAGCATTAATGGCACCCATTAGAAGCAATAACTTTTCAGAGGGCGGGGCCATCCTAATTTGGATCTGCGCCAAACACCGTCAAGACCTTCAGAAGTCCAAATCTTGCTATTTGGATTCATGCGGTATGTACAGAGAAATGAAGGAGCAATAAAAGAAAATTAGAGAAGTGACTTCCCATGACATTACATTAAGGATTAGTTATAGTAATATTAGTATGTAGAAGGTATTCTTTCATCTAAACTAATTACTGATACAGATTTGATAAGACTAGATGAACCAAAATAAAATTCCAGTACTGCAAAGAATGACTGAAGGCTATCCTACTACCAAGTCTATCAACAACAACAAAAAAAAAACATTTCGTTTTTAGGACCTGTATGTTTTCTGGACTTGTTATCTATGTTTTTATTATATTTTATGGTAAATACATTTGAATTGAATCACGATGAAGTATTTTTTGTTTATAAGCATTTTTCCATATTTGAATGAAGTGTTAATGTTCAAATCAAACTTTTATTGAATCCGTTGCAGTTCATTTGATAACTACTGTTGCATTATATTTTGAAACACAATACAGTGTACATAGATTTATTTTTAAGAACTGATTGTTTTTGGAACCTTTTATGTATACTTTTATTGTATTTTGTGCTATACATTTGAGGTGACTCATTCTATTTTTAATTGCATCATGTTCAAACTGTATGCAAGTATTTTTTGAGGCGTTACTTGGTGTAAGAAGTTTGAGAACCACTGTTATAGAACGCTGAAAGAGCCGTTGTTGCCGTGGCAACGACAAAGACTATTCTCCCTCTTCCAAAGCAATGTACATAATCTTACTGATTTATGATGTTTGAATGGAAGTTTTCGATATGAAACGGCGCCACTTCCGAGCGCACAAATGACGACAAAGCCAGCGTCACGTTAGTGAACTCAAACGAGTCTGTTGTTGATGTCAGATGTTGACATTCTCTTTCAACACCTCTGCTTGTAATTATTACTTCTTACTCCTACTCTTTTGATACAGCGTCCTCATTAGCAATTAACAGTCATATAGCTATGAAAACAACGCCCAGTGGGATTCGCCTTGGGGGGGCGCGGGGACACAATGAGAACATTGCCAAAAAGGAATCAATGTCATAATTATCTGCGAGAAGAAGGAAACAACAGAAGGCTTTTAACACTGCAACACGTCACCAAGACACTTGCTGCCTTTGCTGAGATGCTTTTTTTTTTTTTTTTTACCCTGAGGCCCAACACAATTAACACTCTGCCAACTAGCAGTGTGTGAGCGAGGATACAGTGTGTGTATGTGTGTGAGTGCAGATACATGCAGCTTTAATATGTTTAATAATTCAAACAAATATTACAGCTCTTCCAACACATAACATGTGTTTTGCCATAATAATGAGCGTGCATACATTCCCGCGCCTGGATTGCTCGCGACGGCCATGATTTCTCCATCCTAATTAATTCCCCTGCAGAAATTAATGCTTCAGCAAATGTAAAATAAGACCGCACTAAACCCCGGCTAAGAAATTAGACAAACACACACACACACTCGCAGTCAAATCTCCCCAAATGGCTTATTTCGATGCAATCCAATGACATTTGGACATGTTTAATGTATCATTAAATCAATTCCACCCCCTGCGACCAGAAACAATAATGTAGTAAAGGCACAAAGGCGTTTAATTTATTGCCTCTGTCGTCGCATGAATGAAATATGAGCGGACAATAACATGGAAGCAAATTCTTCCCGCGGCCTAGCAGGGTACGTCCGATTCAGAACGGAGGAATGTGGAAGCTGGTGGCGTCAAAACAACGTTAGATAACAACAGGAGGGACCAAATATGAGGACAAATGAAAAGTGGCCAATTAAAACAAAAAAAACAAAGGAGGATTAATCTGTGCGGAATGGAGAGGCACCGCACCTTTTCTGTGGCATCCGAAATCTCTCCAAACAATGCGAGTGCACATTTGCAGCACACTTTTCAAGAACTCTTATTCGCATAATCAGCCTTGCTGTATTTTGCACCTTAAACCTCACACGTCCCATCCCCAAAAAAACAGCGCTCCAAATTCTAATGCCGAGATGCATGAAAAGATGCACATTGTAACTCAGAGGTGTTGCAAATCTTCCCGCCTTAATCCAGAAATCAACAGTATGAGGCAAAGAGGGATTTGGGGCTGTCACTGCTAAGCTCCTCGTCCCCGTGTACGACCGACTGCAGGTTGGGGAATAACAAACACGTAGGAGGAAGATGACGGCTTCAGCTTATCTTTGCCGTGCATCGCGTCAGGCGTGAATGCCGGGCGGCCATCTTGAAACGCGTGAGGAATATGAAGCTTTTTTTTGTCTTTTTTTTGCCAAGAAGTGAAATGCATTATTGAACTGGTTTGTATGCACACTTTAAAAGAACCCGTCAAGTGGATTCAGAGATTTGTTTCTAAATACTGTACATCATGTTTGAAGATAATTGCTGAAATGAACAGCAAAAAGACGAAGAACTGTATAATACTCAGTTGTGGAAAATAAATACAGCTTTAAACACTTTTTCACAGTTTCCTTAACTTTTTGGGCCATGGCTGAAATGGTGCCCAATGATGCACTTCGGCTCAGGCACGAGTCTGACTATAAAAGAACTTTGGTCACGTCAGTGGCTCTCTAGCATAGAGTTTATCAACTTCGCATTTTATTTTGGTAGTCAACGCAAACAAACGTGACGGTAGTAGAGACAACTTCGACTCATTTACCTTTTTTTTTTTCCAGTTAGCAACTGCATACAAGATGACTGCTGAAAATTACAACCAAAAGACAGAGAAATATGTATAGTACTTATTTGTGGAGCTATATCTATAAATTCACAGTTTATTTTGACAATAAAGAGGTTGTTGGTCGAACACCACAGAACATTGTCTGCCTTTTCATTGTTACATGCAAGCTTTGGTGAATTTGAGTATTTAAGGCTGCTCATCAGCTAGCATTAGCATTAGCCTTTCCAGATGAGCAGGCATAGATAGCACTCTGTATCTGAGGAGGGGTTAGGGGAAACTATTTTGTAGCTATCAGTCTAATTTTTAGCAGTTTAATATTGGTTGCGAAAACTTGCCACCATTTTGATTTCAGGAGGCGTCCATGTTGTTACGAGGGGTGTGAATTGCCTAGTACCTGTATCACGAGTCATAGGTCACAATTCGATTAGATATTGTTTAATCCCTATACAAATCTATAGGTTGATTATTGCGATTTTCTTTAAACTCAAATTTAGAAAATTCTAATCAGTAAACTTGTACATGTACACTGTAAGATTTGAATCAAAATGTATTTATTTATCTGAATCTTTAGGCTTATAACTGTGAGCCACTGTATTTAACAAACAATCTGTTGCAATCTGTTTCATGTTTGAACAGCATTGAAATAAAATATTAAGGCTTTCCATTAGCATAACATTCTTCCATGCTTAACGTGTGATCCCTAACCCTAAGTAAGATGTTTTGTTAAATATTTCCATTAAAAAAATTATGTTTGAATATCGATTCAGCGGCATATCGAATCGATTGGAGAATTGTGCGCTCTAATATCGCGATATATTGCTGAATCTATTTTTTTTAACACCCCTAGTTGTTACCAAAAAACGGGATTGGCGATTAATCAGCTTCAAGCTTCAACTGTGTGGTGTGGTAAAGTTGACAATGGTTCAATCCCTACTACAGCGTGCCGTTAGCTAGCTAGCTAGCTGCACCCTGAAAAATACATCTTCAATGGATGCCACAAGAACAACTCAATGACATTATTTGAATTCCCAAGTGTTATGATATGATATTCAGGCTGATACCAAGCATTGTTGGTATATAACTGAGCTACAGGTGTGCTGCGTGTTTCATAAATATTTGATTTGTAGTGCCCCTGTTAGCTTTCAAGCTAGCTGGTGGCTAGCACGTCTTGTCGACAAAACCAGCCATGAGAAGCTTTTAGCAGTTATACTTTCGTGGCTCAAAAATGGTAGGATATGTAAGCATAAAATAGATGCCAAAGAAAGTAGCATCCATTTTTAAGCAGGGTATTGTTTCACACATTTAGCGGACACGCCCACAATGTTCAAACGCGGAGACAATGGCTTGATTTTTCACTATTTCAAAGGCTTATTTTATACTTGCCAATTTTTTAATCATTCAAATTTTGGCATGGTTGTTCACAACACACTCCTCTGTGGTGCGTCAATTTTACAAAACATTTAGTTTAGAGGGAATGGAAATCGTCAGTCGTAACATACTTGGCACGGGTGGTACACAAAAAAAAGGGGTGCAAAGGATTGTGACATGCATAAGACATGAGCTGTGTACGGCATGCGAGTGGGCCGTGGTGCTATTCATAGAGCCTGCTGATAGCAGCTTGGCTTGTCTAGAAGTGCCGGATTGCAGTGGGGGCGGGAGGCAAAGGAGGGGTGTGCAGACAAAAGACAAAGGAGGGAGGCTGCAGGGGAATTCACCTGTGGAAAAGAAAAGAGAGATGATGTTTAGTAAGGGATAATTAGAGCACGAAAACACACATTATGTGTCAGACACTTATGGCTTGGCACGTGACTGTGGATGACAGTGACTCTGAGGCGGGGGGGGGGGGGGTTACCGCAAAAAGGCTGATAGAGTGAGACAGGAACACGTGTAACTATAGCGCACAAAACAAACACGCCACATGCATGGAAACCAGCAGCTCTCGAGGGATCCAAATCAGAGGTACAGCATCTCCTATGAGTTTCATTTGGGACCTGAGAGACAAGTTCAGAGAGAGAGAATTACATGTTGTGTATTTAAAACAACCACTACGCTCCACTAGCTTAATGCTAACACATAATGGGAAACGCCTTAGAAAGGCTAATGAATGGCATCTACTGTATGTGGCGTTGTTGTAACTCTTTAAAACAGAAGTTTGAACACAAACTGAAGCAATGCACTTAGACAGACAATAAAACAATACTCACATGCATCTATTCTTTATCCTTTGCGAAGAACGAACAAGATGACTTCTGAGACGTTCTGATGTCCTCTGTCTCCATGTATTGCTTCCATGTGGTCAAGGCGCGCACACCAGAAGGAGCAGCAAAATGCCCAATGATTTGAAGGATGAAGTGTGGCAAAAATGGCTTGTTTGTATATTCTTTTTAACTCATTCACTGCCATTGACGGCTATAGACGTCAAAAATTAATTTGAAATATTTCTATTAGTTAATTTTTTCCCCCCCACTTTTGTAAACAAGAGTATGAAAACCTAGAAAAATCATTTTTGTACATCGACAACAGATATAAAATGTGTGATTAGTCATGAGTTAACTAACTAATTACAATTAAAAATTGTGATCGCCTGCCGGCCCTAATTTTTAACAATCTTTTCTTTTTTTTCTTAAAAAAAAATGTGTTTTTTTTTTAAAATGTCTATGTTTTCAGTTAACAAAAGTGGAAAAAAAATGAACTAATAGAAATTGTTCAAATGAATTTTTGTCAATGACAGTGAATGAGTTAAGGGCATCATTACTGTATGTATTTATTATTGAGTGTCATTTGTCTCATTAAAAAACACATTCCAATATTTTTTGTAGGTTTTTTTGTTTTGGGGGGGGGGGGGGGCTGAATGAGATTGTCATTTTCAATCAAGGACGATTTTCAATATGACGGTTCTGAGTTGCAAGCAGCGAACGAAATAAAATGGCAAAGACGACAACCTGGCTCTATGCGCCATTTGGGACCTGAACACTGGAAATGAGTCCAAATATTTGATGTGTTCCTATTTTTGTGCTGCTGGGAGAAATTGAAAAACAAATACTACTCTCATAAATGCTAAATGCGCCAGTAAAAATTTAAATAAATAAATACTGCCTCTCCTCTACTTTTGTCTTGCACTCCTGCACATTTGGTCATTATCTTGAATTAATTTTTCACCTGCAGCACACCCATTTCCTCTTTGGCGGAAAGCTTAGAGGGAAAAATTGCCCAAATTCCCATGACTCATATGCCAGCTTCACTATTTACCTATACATTGTATTTGACCTTTATTTGTCCAGGTAAGGAAATTGAGAGCAGATTTTCATTTACAATGCCGACATTGCAACAAACAGCCAAGTAAAACAATGTAAACAATGTTAAAAGTGAGATGTAAGGTGACATTACACTGTCAAAATTTGCCATCTAAGACTGAAGGTTCCATTTTCGTAGACAGGTGCACGCGTGTAAAAAAACCCCACCACATTTTCATTTTCATGCCAGGGCAAGTCTTGTTTAACGTGTTTGGGAATTATGCAGACTGAGCTATGCTATTCTGGGCACTCTGGCAAACCGAGGGCATTTTCTATTACACGCTAAACTGACAATTTGGTGGGTAGACATTAGACCAGGTGAAAACAGGTCTATGTTGTGGTGCAGGTGGTGTGACGTGATTTTGGTGAATTTGATCACGGCGCAGACAGACGCGCCGATCTCCTGCATGCATTCCAACGAGTACATTTTGCTTTCACCATGTAGACCGCACGCAACTCTTGCGCTGAATTTTAAGGGAATGAGGTGAGCCACTCCGATTAGCCAGGAAACAAGCTGACTGAGTTGCAGTTAGAAATGGGGCTTTTGCGCCATTGAGGGAGTAAACAGTCTACTAAAATCCCAAAAGAAAGAAAATAGGGCCCTCAGTGCTGTTTTGTTTGAAATATTAATTGTGGTTCGCCATTTTTCACACTGTGATGAAGATTTGATGGCGATGTTTTCATTATTTTCTATGGGATAAATTCAGATGTTGATGAACAGCGTGTGTTTCTGTTTCGACATCATGTCCCACTAAACAAAATGATCGTTAAAGTCGTCTTTAATGTATGACGAGTGCGGTTCTTGTCCCGCTCACTACCTGAATTGGCGCTACATCAATAAAACTGACTTGACTTCAATATGTCAGGACTTTTCCAACAACTTTGTGCCATTTTCTAACAAAGAGCGGAGCAGCAGGATCCATGAACATTTCCAAGGGCATCCACTTCTATGCCTTTCTGTGACTCTTCCAGTCTGTGTTGCAAACTGCTGATAGCTCAGAAAGCCACTACCTAAGCCTCGTGCGGTTGATTAATCGTGAGGCGTTGTCTTTGGCTCTGGCTCATGATGAAAGAGGACAGTGGAAATACCATTTCTAATGGGACCGGGATGTGTATTGGTACATTTTTTGTTGGGTGTTTTTTTCCCCTGTTGACTTTCTTATTAGAAAACAGGAAGTTGTGCCAAAAGCACTGAAACACTGAGCAGTTGGCCACGCATAACGCACATATCAGAAACCACCACTGCAGGTCAAGGAGGTCATATTAAGAAATGTTATAGGACATCCTGTCTGTAACACATTGCTTAAGAAATAAAATAGTTTTTGTTTTGTTTTTTTGTTCTGGTATGCTTTAAGGTCAGACCTCGTTAATTCAGACTGTGATAATTCCTACTTCACAGCAACCTTAAATGAAGCATAGGCCCTCATTGTTGATGTTTTCAAGCCAATCAGTCTGAGAAAATTCAATAGTAGCAGTAGTAGTTCCAAAATGTTGTGCCAGCCGTGCTTGGAAATTTCTTGCCTGGCTGCATTCCTTCACCCAAAACAAAGCTGTTGCTGTTCACCACATTGCAACAGATACCAGGTTGGCCTTGACCGCCACTCTTAAAGCTTCTTGATATCGTCGCTTCTCACCACTTCAAATGGCAACTCGCATCTCTCGGGCACTCGCAATGACTTTGTGTGTGTGTGTGTGTGTGTGTGTGTGTGTGTGTGTGTGCGGGGCCTTAATAACAGTGATAGTTCATTGCTAACACATGTTTCATTAAGTGCAATGTTCAAGAGGAAATGGAACATTCAAGAGTGTGGTAATTAAAAACAGGTCAAAAGCAAGAGGGGAAAGACAACAAATGCCCTTTAGGAAGGATGTTACAAAGTATGCATTGAGATTCTTTATCCCCAAGCCTATTGGAAAAGACCATTTGTGCTTGATATTCCAATTACCGCCACATCCCATCGTCTTCCGTTGTACTCCCTCTATCCTATCTCCTGACCCAGACGTCTGTTCCCAGGCCGCCCGAGCCCCCCCACACCAGATTCCTGCGTCAGGGAGGAATGTACGTGCCGAGCCACAATTAACATTTCATCGCTTTAGCATCCACCCACACACAACACATGCACATGCACGCGCACACCTACTGTATACAGGCCACTTAATGACGCCATATTTATGAAGGGCAAATATTTGCACGAGCAAAAGCTGCCTTGGAGCGACTCTGTGATGAGCGGAGGATAATTGAAAGGAGCTTGAGTACATACACACACACATATATATATATATATATATATATATATATATACTGTATATATATCTAACTTATGATGGTTCACAGTCAGTTGTTTTTAAATAAAATCAAAATGAATGAATGAATTAATAAAAGTTAAACAACAGTCCAATTGAAAGCAATGCATAGACATTTGAAAAGTCACAACTTGCTCAGTTCTCAACCTTTTTTTTTACGAGGTTTACTTTTCTTTAAGAATGTTCAATACCACCTTTTTTCAGACTTATACCAGTACAGGTACTAAACTCTTGAGTAGTCACCGATACCGATACCAAGTACCCATACCACTCCTTTTGATACATAGAATTTACCCCACCAAAAAACAATGACAGATAACCTTAAAGAAAGATCGATATATCTCAATGTAGCATTTTTCCTTAAAAGTGCATGAATTTAACGACAATTTTCTATTCTTCTCATTTCTAATTCCTAATTGTAAAATGGCCCCAAGAGAATGCTTTCGCGAGTACCGAAACGAAGAAATAAAGCTGGGTATTGGCTCGATACTGTTGCCCGGTATCAGTACTCGTCAATTCTACTTTTATTTTTACAGAACATTTGCTTGTCAGGCATTGTGTGCAGGAGTGTTCCGTACATTGTGCAGGCCTCCTTGTTGTTTTGGTTTTTGAGACATCCACACGCATGAAATGTGCTGACACTTTGTTTCTACTGCGGGTCGAGGATGCAGCTCGTAGGGGCATGTCGTATCTACCTGTTCTTCCATCTATGCAAGCGGACAGTAGAAGCGCTTCGGTGGGAAGCAAACACCTTTTTGTACAGTTTGCACAAAAACACACTTTTATCAAAGCTTCCATCACATATATTTTTTTTTTTATGAAATCTGCCTCCAATCAGTTATAACAATGCGGTCGAGTCCTCTATTTTGGCAGCCATTAAACGAGCTGGAATGGGCGTAATGACAAACATTTTGCATAGTTTGGAACAAAGGTTCAACAAATTGCAATTAAAATGCATTATTTTTAATGCATTCATTTATTTGTAATGAATTCACCAAAATTAACACGTTAAAGTCCCACCCTTAGTGTAAATACAACAACAAGAAATCCTGGCACACCAATGTGTGGAGAGAGAGAGCAGGAGGAGGGAGCAGCGGGGGTGGGGGGGGGGGGGGGGGTGAAAGGTGGAGTGCAATATTTTCTGTGGCAATATAGACCAGATCCATTAAAAAAAAAAAAAAGGTGAAGCAATGAATGTACAAGACCACCACAAAAGAAGAAGAGCAGCACACTCATTTTCCCATTTCCCCAAAGAATATCCCTCCCTGCTGCTGCCCCCCAGCTGGGAGGACACACACAATCACATACACACGCACACACTCCTATCACACACATCCAGCCCAGCTGTCTGGATGGGGGAGGGGTACGCTGAAGGGATGCAGGGATGCTGATAGAACGGAGCATAAAAGAACAGAGGAAGGGAAAAGAAGATTGACAACATCAGGAGGAATACAGATGTAAATATTACACACGTACACAAATTGGGTGAAAAGAACTAATGGGCTGCTAGGCTAAATGTCCACGTGAAAAAAAAATGTCCACACAATAAAGGTGGGATGTCAAGGGGTGTGTCATACAAATATAGAAAGACAAGAGCACACACACACACACACACACACACACACACACCAGCAGCCACCTGACTCAGCAGCGTGCCCTCCATCACAATTCATCACCTTTGTACTCTTGCCAGCTCACGCACACACATGCACACACACACACACATTCCGACAAAGCCCCCTGCAGAGGCGTAATTGGGAAGTCAATAACAACACACAATGCCATATGTGAAAACAGACACACGCACAATTTGGTCAGAGCTTGTATCCAAAACTAATCTTTGTATTGATCCCCCCCCCCAAAAAAAAATATTTTGTTATTAATTATATAGAATGTCATAACACAAACTATTGAATGATTTAAAACATATGTAAAAGAAATAATAAAATATAGGTAACTGTTGAGTCATCTTTATTTTTAACTTGAAAAAAAAAGTATGTGTGTTATGAATTAGCAACATTAATTAATATAAACATTTTGTGGCCTACTTATATTTATTTTGAAAGAAATTAAGATAAAAATATGATATATGCATTTACTAGCCCCTTCCCTTAACCCCAACTATCAAAAATAATTGCCTATCCCTATTCCTCAACCATAACCCAATTCAAACCTAAACTCTAAAACCAAGTCTTGACCCTCAAAAAGAAGTCTAAACTTGTGGAGCCCAGCAAAATGGCCCCACATGGCCGGGTGGGCCCCACAACTCTGTGAAATCACGAAATTTTAGCCACACTTTGTCACAAAAACAAGACCACACGCACACACGCACGCACACACACACACACACACACACACAGAGGTTTGTTTTACTATTTTTGTGGGGCCATCTCATTGACATAATGCATTTCCTAGCCCCTCCCCCTAACCCCAACCATCAAAAATGATTGCCTACCCCTATGTCTTACCCTAACCTCAGCCATAACCCAATTCAAACCTAAACTCTAAAACCAAGTCTTGACCCTCAAAAAGAGGTCTAAACTTGTGGGGCCCAGCAAAATGGCCCCACATGGCCGGGTGGGCCCCACAACTCTGTGAAATCACGAAATTTTAGCCACACTTTGTCACAAAAACAAGACCACACGCACACACGCACGCACACACACACACACACACACAGAGGTTTGTTTTACTATTTTTGTGGGGCCATCTCATTGACATAATGCATTTCCTAGCCCCTCCCCCTAACCCCAACCATCAAAAATGATTGCCTACCCCTATGTCTTACCCTAACCTCAGCCATAACCCAATTCAAACCTAAACTCTAAAACCAAGTCTTGACCCTCAAAAAGAGGTCTAAACTTGTGGGGCCCAGCAAAATGGCCCCACATGGCCGGGTGGGCCCCACAACTCTGTGAAATCACGAAATGTTAGCCACACTTTGTCACAAAAACAAGACCACACACACACGCACACACGCACGCACACACACACACAGAGGTTTGTTTTACTATTTTTGTGGGGCCATCTCATTGACATAATGCATTTCCTAGCCCCTCCCCCTAACCCCAACCATCAAAAATGATTGCCTACCCCTATGTCTTACCCTAACCTCAGCCATAACCCAATTCAAACCTAAACTCTAAAACCAAGTCTTGACCCTCAAAAAGAGGTCTAAACTTGTGGGGCCCAGCAAAATGGCCCCACATGGCCGGGTGGGCCCCACAACTCTGTGAAATCACGAAATGTTAGCCACACTTTGTCACAAAAACAAGACCACACACACACGCACACACGCACGCACACACACACACAGAGGTTTGTTTTACTATTTTTGTGGGGCCATCTCATTGACATAATGCATTTCCTAGCCCCTCCCCCTAACCCCAACCATCAAAAATGATTGCCTACCCCTATGTCTTACCCTAACCTCAGCCATAACCCAATTCAAACCTAAACTCTAAAACCAAGTCTTGACCCTCAAAAAGAGGTGAGGTCTAAACTTGTGGGGCCCAGCAAAATGGCCCCACATGGGCCCCACAACTCTGTGAAATCCCGAAACGTTGGCCCCACTGTGTAACAAAAACAAGACACACACACACACATCAACAGGCCATACTACACTATACAATGTTGTAATAATTGTATCAAAACTGTCAGCCTTTCTAAAGATGCACTTCTGTTTTGATTGACACTGTCAATGAGGTATTAATGTACCACTACTAGCCTAACAAAATCAAAAGCACTGACATATACCGACATTGACAACTTAAATTCTAATATATGATACATGAACGTGTATTCATTTAGTCCCAACTGTGTGCTTCATTTCATAGTGTTTCGCTTGGCTGCACTACTTCCAGTACACGTACTGTTCCTGTGGAAGATTTTCTTTTTTTCAGCCAATCCGATTTCAACTTCATCCTCACGGGGCCACAAAGTGCTGACCCTCAATGACAATAGCATTTTTCTGTCCTTTGATTGGTCGGCCGAAGCAAGCCAAGTTTGACTGGAAAGTCACATGACATCTGTAGTGATCCGCAAACATGAATACATTTAGTATAGTAATACATGTAGTTGTCTCATTGCGAGGTGATAGCGGTGGTATTGAGACGTGGATTACGCCAAGTAAGCCTCCAGTGAATGTATGTAATAATATGTGGTTGCATTTTACAAGTGGTGTAGAGTTACACTGACAACATTTGGGTTAGCCGCAACGAGACAGCTGGAGCCATCAAAACGTTCCTTCAGATGGATCCGAGAAGCCATCTTTACATCTCAGCCCCATCATCTGCGTACACACTGCTGGGAATGAGACGCCTCTCACACACACACACGCACACACAACTGCCGACTGCCTTATAAGGCAATTATCTCTCCCTCCCTCCATTCTGCCATCGCTCCGACCGTCTCTCCGTCTCCCTTTCGGCGGCACGGGGGGAGGGATGAGTGGTTTCAATTATGAGCAACAAAGACCAAATTAGGCACCTGGCAATTCCAATATGGCCTCTTTGTCTGCATCAAGTAGATGGGATGTGGTTGCGGTTCTGTATGACGCATGCGCAGTCACTGGCCACAACATTAGGTACACTCGCTGGATCAAATACTGCGCCTTTACGAAGACAAACGTGCTGCATAACATCGGCTGAACGAAATGAAAGGGGCTGTTAGGACGCAATTCATGTAAACGGCAAGAACCAGATATAGACTTGGGGGAACTAATAGGTCACCCCTCAACATACACATTGACGAGCACAACTCTGTGGAGTCTACTGGAATGACGTTAAAGGTGACATCATCTTTAACACTGTGCAGGGAACTCGTTTAAGACTCTACACTTGAATTCATCTGAGACTATGTTTACATGATTCAGCAAAGGTGCTGCTGTTTTGGTTAGCAACAGGCTCAGCATTTTATTGGGTTGTGTTTTCCTGATGGGTCTTTTTAACACCGCACACATCAAGGGGAATGCAAGGCAAAACATTTTATTTGCTATGATAAATACTGTGTGCCTGTAAACACGGTATTCTGATTGCTATTGTGTTTGTGGAGTAAGAATTAAGAAGACAAATGTGTCTGTTTCCGTCCTTCTCAGGTGGCTGCCATTTTGCCCTTATATTGGCATTTGCAAACGTCACTTGACAAAACCCAGCAAACACCTAAGCAGTGACATAAAAAAATCTGTGTCTGACCAGTTCCTTATGCACCAAAGATTTAAAGCAATCCATTTGTAACTAGAGTATACAGGCATTTAACCAAATTAGTTTCACCCGTTATTACCTAAAACAGTGGCTCTCGAGTACCCCTATCCAGCCTGTTCTCTCACAACCAACACAGGTGTTTCAAACCATCAACTAATCAGCCAGCTCTACATGAAGCCTAATGATACTCAGCTGTGTTGGCTGTGGGAGACATGTAAAACAGATTGGATAGGGGTACTCGAGGACCGGGGTTGAGAAACACTGACCTAAAAAAAAAAAGTAAAAACAAAAGAAATCCAGACTTTTAATCCTAGGGCGACATAATGTTGCACGGCTCCTGCACAGTGTGAAAACGGCTCACTTCTCGGACAGGTGAGTGTTCACATAAATTAATAGATTTGCTATTTTCAACACTTTAAATTGGTTAATTATGTAAAGAGAACAGACGACGTTGGGACAGACTAATACTGAAAAAAATAGAAGTCAATCATATTTGCACATAAAAGATTCTTGCCCGGCACTGAAGATATATAAAACAATATATAAAGGCTTTGCAGTTTTGGTTTTAGGTTATAAAAAACAATAAAAGGTGAATAATGTCTGTTTGCAATTGCGGCACTTTGAAGAAAAAAAACGACCAGAAACTTTCACAAGATCTATTGCGAAAAAAGGTAGGATTCAGACATTGCAGACTCTCTTCCATAAAGACTGAGCAGCAGGCCGCCATTGATCGGCGCACGGCTGCTTTGAGAGCCATCGACTACTTTGCGATCAATAGTCGCTGATTACTGCCTGAACTAAGCAGCGAGGCTGAGTGATGTTTTTGGCAACAAAGATCTTCCAAACACAAGCGGTTTGCCTGGCTCCCCATTTTGCTCTCACATGCGTCCGCCCGCCCGCCCACGCTATAATGTACAAATGCATTACCTCGCCATGTCGATGGCCTCTCTAATGAGGGCTGGCAGTTTGCAGCTGCACGGTCGCACCCCCAGAGGCATTTGTCACTTATGTTGCTTTTCCACTGCACAGTAGCGGCTCCTTGGGGCCCACTGTTGTCTGCTTGGAAACTAGTACCTGGGGAAAGTTGGAAAGCCACACTGCCGTGAACACATCAATAGTGGAGGAGAATGAGGATCTCCTGTATTTACTTGTCAGCATGCAAAATGATTCAAAAAGGACAACTTTAGCGGGCATTACAGAATATACTGCAAAAAATACATCAAGAATGATGTCTTATATATATGGCAAGAAAGCGAGGGGACACTAGGGTCCCCACCACCACGTCTTAAAGTGCATCTAAAAGCAGAAACATCATCTGCACTCAACCCTCTTGTCCGTGTCCATATTTGGCACGCAGAGGCTTGGCGTTCCTCACGGGAGGCCGAGGAAAAAGGCCGGCCTCTAATCCACTGAGCTGCTCAGCGAAAGAGTGCTGACTTTGCCCTTTTTCCAATCGACTACCCCCCCCTTTCTTAATCCAACCGGCTGCAGGTCTGGGGGAATAATCCTGGATTAGGAGGTCCTCCCCACAGCGCGGGCTATACGTACGGCCCCCCCGCCCGCCATAGCCGACGGTGCCTGAGGCGGCGTGTTATTCATACGACGAGAGAACACAAGGGCCCATCCAAAAAGAGGCAAACGGTGCGTGATTAGGCTTGAATTGCTTGGGAGAGCGTCTTGTCGCCCTGAGGGGATCTGTGGAGGCACATAATGCTAAAGAGGGATAATACTACACGGGCCTGCTGATACTACACATGCTTTTTGTAGGAGCTCCTCAGAGAGACACTTTGTTAGTGCGCAGTACACTCTAATTGGTGTAGGCTTACTATTGTTTTCATCAGAACCTTCATGTGTGTGTGCGTGTGTGTTCCCACCTGAAAACCAAAACAATTGTTGGCATCGCTTCAAATGTGCAGTAAAATATATGCAATGTTTTGAATGTGAGTCTTCTATGCATGTGTAGCATTAATAAATGTGATCTCATGAATGATTCATGGCCACATTTTGCATTATGTGTATTTTTTTTTAGAGTGCCTAGGATAGCTGACGAAATGCTACTCCAAACCACTCAATTCCACATGACATCACTACATTTAATAAAAAGACAACCAAATTTGATTGACACTCTGTTGAACCACAACAATACTATATTAACCATACAAAACACTACATTAAAAAAACAATTTAAAAAAAACACTATGTTAGCCCTAAAACCAACACTTAACCACAAGATGCTCTATTTGACCATATGATATGAATACTGCATTTAAGACATTCAACAAGAACTGTACATTTAATCATACAGCACTTTATTATACCATACAAAGACAACATTTAACCATAAAAAATATACATTTGTCAAAAAAAAAAACACTGTAGGCAACACTTTAGTTAAACGTAATTACTAATCATAGAAACACTAAATTTAAACATAAAGCAAACATTTTCCACCATGAAACCACTACAAAAAAACACCGCAATGAATCATTTAAACATTACTTTTAAGCATAAGATCCCACTATGTAACCAAAATGCATAAAACTATTCAACTTGACATTTTAAATTCCAAATGCGATAATGCAAAACACTAGATTAAATCATTAAATGCCATATTTCACTTTAAAAAGAGTGTGTAGAATTTAGGGTCACCTAGTGGTGAACTAATAGAATGCAATGACCTAAGCTCGATCGAAATGCCTGAATTTTGAAGTACTTGCACTACGTGCCTCACTTCGCAAAGCTACCACCATTACTATGTTCGAAAAGTTCTTCACCTTCGGGTAGCTTTAGTAGAAAGATGGCGGCGAAACATGTCTGTCTTCTGTAAGGTGAGGCGTGACCAGTATAATATAATTAGCCTACTAGACCTACGATTATAATAAATAAATAAATAAATACCCCCCAAAATACCTTGATGTAATAGAATTTTTTTTTTTGCATATTACTAAAGTCAATAGTGTTTTTTCTTTTTAAATGAATGAACATTGAAAAATCAAAAAATTCCACGCACTGTCCCTTAAAGCCATAAGAACACTAAATGGAACTATAAAAATCATCATACTGAACACAAAAAAAATGAACTACTATAAGATTAGGTTATAAGAAAATACACTGGTTACAGTGTACCTTTTGTGCTAAATTCTAGTGAGAAAAAGCCTTCAGAAAAAGATACATTTCTCACTAATAAATGTTAACAAGCAGTTATGAATGACATGCCATTCATTGTGATACCTATAAATTAAAATGTGAGTTTTCTTCAAATGGCTCAACAGAGAAAACAACAAACGTATGATTGACCCTGAAGGTCAATCTGTAAGTGTGTTGAGAAAAGGTATGGAAGATTTTATGACACACACACTTACACACACGCACATGTTTATTTACCTTGCTGGCCACGGAGGAGCCAAGGTTGCGTCAGGGCTCAATGTCCCAGAGGCGTGCTGAGGCCCAGCAGGGAGACCTCATGTGTCAACGCATCATTGGCAACATCACTAACGCTTGTCTTGATGATGACTCATAACCTAGAAAAGATTACTTATGCAACATTACACATTGTACAGCGTACACATACACACTGAAAAAATACTTGTATTAGGCTTCCCCACATAAACGGGCATTCCAGTAAGTTAAGTGGTACCTTAAGTTACAAATTTAATGTGTTCAGTGATCGTGCTTGTTACTCAGAACACAGGCAATTGAAATCATCTTTCCCAATTAAAATGAATGGAAATGCCATTGATCCATTGCAACTTCACATTATGCTCATTTTGAAGTGCATTCCTTGTCCACCAGGGGGCAGTATATACAGACAGACACATATGATGAAGACAGTCACAGCTGACTACTTCAGTATTAGTCGTTTTTTGCAGAGGATAAAGAATAAATGCACCGTCTACATTTGTGTTTAAATAGCCGTTGCTTAAAAGGTTATATTATCACAACAAGCAATGTTAGCCAGTCTATGCCGTTTTGCATAGTCTGTTAGCAATAAACTAGCCAACTTTCCCACACCAAAATTGTGCATGTTGTTTTAAATACACGTCATTTTAATTTGGCAATAAACCTTAAGTGGGTGTGCAACATTCGTTGTCGTGATTGGTCAAAACAAAAGTGAGGTAGGCGTGCACAAATTGACGCATCGTCCAATCAGCTCGTAGTATTCTACAGAATCTCCCGCCTTTCCCGGAGCAAATCCCAGTGGAGCGGTCCCAGATTGATATTGAGGAGAACTCCCTTGAGGGAATCACAATTATCAACCTGGCTATTGCCAGGTTACATGTGCTTCAGAAAGAAAGAAAGGTCTCTGGTCACAATTATGTCTTTGTCTTAATTGGATTTTTATGTATCAAAATCTACTGGACCAGTGCTCAGTACAGGGCGAGTACTCAAGAGTGAATACTGGTATCGGTATCCTTCTGGTATCAGTCTAAAAAAAAAAAATGTCATCGAACATCCCTAAAACCAGCCCTCCATTTTCTTTCTCTTTTTTCTTTTTGAGAGCTCAGTATTGTTCATTCGGTAATCTTACCGATTCGACATGTCATCATCATTGTTCTCTCTTTTTTTTCCTCTTTTTCTTTTTTTTGTAAGTGCATATGTGCATGCGAGTATGTACTCATTAATTCACCAAAAGCCTATTAAAAATCCCATACCGTTCACCTAAACCGAATACTTCAGAATCAGAGTCGTGAAGTTGTCAGGAGACCCGAGGAAGGATCAAAGAAAAGAAAAGTGAAATCCAGCAACGACCAGACATCACCACGTCCATTTTCTTAACCGCTCGTCCTCACAAGGGTCGCGGGGGGCGCTGGAGCCTATCCCAGTTGGCTTTGGGCAGTAGGCGGGGTACACCCTGAACTGGTTGCCAGCCAATCGCAGGGCATACAAATATTATACAGTGCTATCGATGCCGTAACACATTTCAGGTTGTTTGTATTCATGAAGCTATGCATGCTATTTTTGTACTCCATTAATTTGTAGTGATTTTTTATTCATTATTGTTATTGTGCCTGGACTATAAAATATGCTAGTAAAGATACAGAGACACTAAAGGTGATTGCATTACTGCTTGGGTGGCTGATTTCAAGTCATTAAAATGTGCTTAATGTTAGTCATTATTTGTAATAACAGCACCATTAGAGTCGACGTACAGTGGAAACACTGTTTCGTCACTTACATCAGTTCATACATTCCCTGTAGTGCTCGTCCTAATTATAAAAGAGTTGCAAGTGAGCTGGAGCCTGCTCTAGCGGATTTTGAGCAAGAGGCGGGGTACACTCTGAACTGGTCGCATTCATTTATAATTTTGACTTGAAGCATGTGTTTGGAGTGTGGAGGATGTGAGAGTACCTGGAGTAGCTAGCGTTAGCCACCAGCTAGCTGATAGCCGGCTTGCCCGCCAACAGCAGCGTGAAGGAAGGTCACACTGGATGTGAGCGAGGATCCTATTGGGCTTGATGCAGCAGAATGCAGGGTGGGAAACTTGTCAAGATGGCGCAGAGAAAGGTCTGGATTGTTAGTGGGCAGCAGTGGTGGATTAGCTACTAACAGCTAGCTGCTCAACAAAAGGAACAGGAAGTGCTAGTTGTGCCAAGTGAACTATAAAAAATAAAATAATAAAATATGTACAGTATTTAAAAAATGAGAATATCTACAATGCGTTTCATCGCTGAGTCAAAAAGGAAATTATTATATGAAAATACCAATCCCCGCCCCTCTCCGTAAATCGCTTATTTTTAAGAGATAAGTCACAAAATGAGTTTTAAGTTTTTCATATTTTATGGATTGAAATGCTATTAAAATAGACAATTTAAATAAAGGGGGGGGGGGGTAGAGGGCTTGATCCCAGCCCAGCCCCCGCGTGAATAGCCAGGTTTCGCTGTGCTCACTCACACACACACACGCACACACACACTTGTCTTTGTATCATCGTGTGGACGTCTCATTGACTTGATGCATTTTCTAGCCCCTCCCCCTAACCCCAACCATCAAAAATGATTGCCTACCCCAATTCCTTACCCTAACCTCAACCTTAACCCTATTCAAACCTAAACTCTAAAACCAGGTCTTGACCCTCAAAAAGAGGGCTGAACTTATGGGGACCAACAAAATGTCCCCACAATTTCAAGTCGGTCCCCACAATGGTAGTGAAACCTGGAAAAACACGCGTGTATGGGCCCCACAATTGAGCAAAGACAAAAGCACTTGTCCTCACCCACACTCTCAGAAGCGCACACACTCTCCCTCCCTTGCACAATGTTGCAAAGTTAATGTGGCACATAACACCTGGAGATGTTTTGAGAGCTAAGCCAACCCATGGGCTTTGACACACACACTTATATCTTCACTTCAACACCCCAGCAGCACCTTTTGCCTGGAGCAATTGCATAGAGAAAGAAAAAAAAAACAGGAGCCTGATTTGCATTTGCATCACTTGATGATTTAGTGCATACGAGCCTCCCAACCATCGACCGCAGCCGCGTCTACAAGCTATTGTCATGATAAAAGGCCAAGTCAATCTATTTGCGTCAGACGTCTATTTTCAGGGCACATTTTTTGTAGATGAATGCGTGCGGCGGAGCTAATGCGTGTCTCCTGTCATACGAGATCATCACTTTGCATAGAAATGTCTGTTCGGAAAAGGAAAAGTGCGCTTGAGAAAAGATTCCATGAGATGATTTTTCATGCGTTCTATTATTGTGTGCCTGTCTGAGACAATTTGCAACTCATTTTAGTATAACTCCAAATAAAAAGGCCACACATATGAGGATGATTCATTTCATTTTGAGTATAGCAACAACACACTTTGAAGGAAATTAGTCACCAATGATGTAAATGCATACAGTTCTACTGATCCATTTAGGCCATTCTCACAAATTGTTTTTATATTAAATTATGTTAAATATTAATTTTCCTGTTTTGGGGTTTTAAATGTGGCACTGCAATGAGCATGCCAGGCCGGCTGTTGCCACGTCACACACCAACAAAAACATTTTCACAGTATATGTGGGTTAGCAAGCGCTTCTTTGTTGGGCTAAATCCGACACACCCAAAAATGGACTTTAAGTTTTGCAGGTGAACGTCATTTGACCTTGTGTGAACTTTTGAATGCACACCTACTGCAGTAGGGGGTTTCTGGGATGTGCGATCAACTCTCAGTGTTTCAGTATGATTTGCATAATTTGCTGTTCAATAACAAGGAGCTGATCGGTAAAATTCACAACAGGTGTTTGTTTCCAAGAATGTCCAATTGTATGCTCTTCCAGCCTCTCTGTTGTAACTTACGTCTATAAGCTCCGTGGCCACGTGTGAGGGACTGTTAATCAATTTATAGGTTCCAGCTTTGTGTTATGATGTCAAAATATGATCAGTACGGTGAAGAGGACATACATCCGCGCTACAAATAAAGTCCAAGTGGAGCGTCAGGCCAGCATGACTTTTGCAGCCTGTAACCCTGAAAAGCCCATTAACACCTCGGGAGGGTGCACAGAGAGAGGAGGAGGGAGGGAGAGAGAGAGAGAGAGACAGGGACAGAGAGATAGATAGAGGTACAGAGAGTGGGAGGGAGGGAGGGAGCGAGGGAGATAGATAGAGAGAGATACAGAGTGAGAGAGAGGAAGAGAGTGATAGAAAGAGAAAGGAGAGAGAGCTGGAGAGAGTGATAGAAAGAGAGAGAGATAGTGAGAGAGAAAGATATAGAGACAGAGACAGGGCGAGAGACAGAGAGAGAGACAGACAGAAAGACAGGGAGAGAGACAGGGAGACAGATAGAGAGTGGGAGAGAGAGGGAGGGCGAGGGTGATAGAAAGAGAAAGAGAGACAGAGAAAGAGAAAGAGGGAGAGAGTGATAGAAAGAGAAAGAGAAAGAGAGAGCAAGAGAGAGGGAGAAAGAGAGTGACAGAGAGAGTGAGAGAGAAAGAGACAGACAGAAAGAAAGAGAGATAGCGCGAGAGAGAACGTGCAAGAGAGCGACAGAGAGAGAGAGAAACAACCCCCACCCCAATTGGCCCACCTCTATAAACAGCCCAGCCGGACATCCATCCTAATGGGCTGGAGCTCATTCGCAGCCTGGTCCGCTGCAGGTGGAGAAGCCGAGGCGTGTAATTGGTCATTAGCGGGTCGACAGGCCCGGGATGTTGCGCACGCTGGCCTCGTGACAGCGGAGGGAGGGAAAGCGTGACATTTGATCGGCAGCGGCATGGAACTGACAGAATTGACGTTAAGAGTTGGGGAAAGTGAGGCCACAACATTAGGCACACCTTTGCAAACGAGAGTTGTACGGAAAAAGCTTTTGGCTAGACAATTAAGACTAGGGGGTGAATCTCCACTTGTCATGTCGATTATGAGTCAGAAATGCCAACTCGGAAGTCAAGACAAGTTTAGGCACCTCACACTCACACAAGCAGTTCGTGTCGTGGTAGGTAGAAGTGTGTTGTGTGTGGCAACACCAAGTCACAATATTGGAGCATGTGTGTGTCCGCGCTTAGCTGACGCAAAGACGGTAAAAACGAGGTCACAGATATGACTTAATAATAGGTGGCGTGTTATTCATTTTCATCCATACTCTCATTTTGTCTTTATCTCATTCTGCTGTGCATTAGTCCTCAGAGGGCCTATCAATCGGGGAGCTAATGGCTCATAATTGCATGCAGGCAGCTGCTAACATCACAAGCGGTGACGTGAGAGTGTACGTGTGTGTGTGTGTGTGTGTGTGTGTGTGGGTGTGTGTGTGTGTGGGGGGGGGGTAGCTCCTCACCGAGACTGTGTAGCACAATAATTACATGTACAGTAGAAAATTGCTTGCGATAGATTAAGCCACCCCAGGGCGACGTCGGGGTGCAGGTTGAAGTCATTTCCGACTCATTTTACCTCGGAAAGCTATTTGAGCGATGCCATGCATGAATTAACGTGATGCCCACGTAGACGGGCTCAAGCGGAGACAAAGAAATGATTGTGATTCTCTGTGTTAGCGCAATGGCTGTTAGGGATGTTCATCTTCTAGTCTAAAAAGAATTCAATTTAATATTGCGAATATGAGTTAATCAGCAAAATCCAGCTGTTATTTATATCATAAGGCGACCATTTTGCCACTTGCTGTCGACTGAAAATGACATCAATGTTGCTCAGGACTCAGGAAACAACCAATCACAGCTCAGCTACAGAAAACAGGTGAGCTGTGATTGGTCGTTGCCTGACACCTGAGCAACTGTGATGTCATCTTCAGCCGACAGCAAGTGGCCAAATGGCCCTTGAGATGGATAAAAACGGCTAGATTTTGCGTCATAACTCATATTCCACAAATGTAAAATTAATCAGAATGTTATATTTAGACTAGCGAGGTCACATATATCACATTATTGTCAAATGTCCCTCTTTGATTATTAATCAGATATTGCGTAATGTATGCTGCTCAATGAATAACAGTTGCTGTTGTACAAACTTGGATTCCTGTCCAGTTTGTGGTAAACAAAATGTTTTTTTTCATTGGTTCAATAAAAGTCAAGAGTACTTGAAGGCAGAGCTTTATTTTTTTTAATGAATGCCAAGAAAATTATTATTTTCATGACGAGTGATGTAACACAACACATAAAGAGAAATGGCAACACTGTGCATTCACTGAGGACTTGTTTGGACTTCAAACCCTTTAAATAGAGTTATTCGTAGTCAGCCGCTGACACGCATACTTTTGGATTACTCCAACAAAGGCAGGCCAAATGATTAAAAGTAGTTGAAAGTTGCAGCATGTGAAAATTCCCCTCAGCATCTTGGATTGTTTTTTGTATGATAGTTACTGACAAAAAGGC
This sequence comes from Vanacampus margaritifer, assembly GCF_051991255.1. Taxonomy (NCBI): domain Eukaryota; kingdom Metazoa; phylum Chordata; class Actinopteri; order Syngnathiformes; family Syngnathidae; genus Vanacampus; species Vanacampus margaritifer. Next base: position 27,937,097 of record NC_135433.1, read on the forward strand.
AACAATCCCTGAAGGTTTGAAAAGATTAGGTAGAGAGCTTATGATGAACATGATTTCAACTTTACTTCATGTACACTTGCCCATCATTTTAAGTGAAGAGTTTTTTTTCTTCTTAAAACAGACAAATGATGATAAATCTACCACATACATCATCTTCATTCAAAAGGAATAGGCCTCTTTCCAAAATATAAAAAATAGTCAATACGAACAAAGAATCACTTTAAATGAGAACCTGAAAAAATTTCACTTTTGACATGTTCATTAAAACTGGTAGTCAAAAGTTGTAAATAATCTCTGAACAAAACAAAAAAAATCCTCCCTGGCTCCACTGTATATCTCGGATTTGATTGTTAAGAAAGCACTGACCCCATTTGAGGAAAAACAACTAATCCATTTGCTTGTTTCATTGGGCTTCAGGAGCTTCGCTGAAACTATAGCAAAAAAAAGAAGGAATTGGGCAGGTCAGGCAACCGAGAGGAGATGGTACATTCCAAGATATAAAAGGTCAAACTGATAGTGCTGTTTAGTAGCACTCTATTGGGAAGAATAAATGGCCCAAAACGAGCTGTTTGTTTTATTTGAAAGGGAGGGGAGGCACATATTTAATCTTTTTTTCTTCTTCAATTAATTAAATAAAGAACCTAACTACACTGGCACCCCACATCCCAGTTTGACAATGTCTGCAATAAAGCTCTCAATTTTCTTCACGATGAAAGTTGTAATTACAGAGTCGAAGCCAGGGGGGCTGTGGGTGGGAGGGGACTTCTCCGCTCCACTTATTACCAGATGTTTTAAAAGGTCACTCAAGTTTACACACACACAATAAAGAAATTGAGCCCATTAAGTGCGAGTGAAGCAAACAAACATTTGGACTGAATAGGAGGAACGACAGCGACTGTCACTTAAGGTGAGCGTGAAGCGGAAGCAGGGGGGTTGATAAATAGCTTTGATTTGACACACTCCTCCTGTGTTGACACGACTGAGCACACATAACAGGACTTTGTTTGCATTTTCCTGGTGTGCACAATTTTTTTTGTTTGAAAACCACGGTAGCTCATTTTTGGCCACATAGCACCGTTTCCACCAAGCCATAAGGAGATTTCCATCGTCAGAAAAATACATTACTTTTTTTTTTTTTGTTTTATTCTTTAACGGACAGAACATCAGCGTTGTTTTCATGAACTAGCTTGACTGCTAGTTACATGTTACTTGTATTATGTGTAACTTTTCAGACATGTATTGGTTGCTATTACTGACATTACAGAATGAAATTTTCTTTGTGCTGTATGTGGTGAAGAGGAATTCAATCTATACACAATACGACCCATCTTTCAGATAACCGCAGTGTTTCTGCAAACCATTACAAGCCAGTCAGTGTACAGTGAGTAATAAGTGAGGACTATCATAGCTAGCCAATGTTCATTTGAAGATAAGTTACAACAATAAATCCTACTGACACATCTTATACATGTGCTCCTCGACAATTGGCCGGTGATACATTTTAAAGTAAGACGAAAGCTTTCCGCATAACACCTGGTGAAAATGGGTTGCTAGCTAGCTTTAGGCTAAAATTAGCACGTGTTATCTACTGTCTATCTACAGTCAAATTGATCCATGTTTGAGCGAATGTGGAAAAACCTGGAGGCAAATGTAGAATTTGAGACCTGGTGACCCCTAATCCCAATAGTCCAAATACTTTACAATTTTGGATATTGTTTAAGGACAGATTAAAAGATCAAGTAAAGGGTGAATAAAAGTCATATGCCTATTAAGCTATCGTATTTTTGATTTGCTTATTGTTGATAGTTAATGCCATTCTATTCTTCATGGTACTATTTTGTCAAAATTATAAAGTTTATTATGAACGCTTATTTGATTACAAATTACAAATGTTTGCAAATGAATTTTCTATGACAAAGTGTGTGTTTAGAAATACGCTCGAAGTGCGCTCTGCTTCACTCCGACCGTTGGTAAACTCAGAGCGTTGCTCAAATGTGCCGTTTGGAGTGCATCAAAAATGGATTGTTGGTCTGCATCTTAGGCTCTACAACTATGGACACGGTGCATCCAGGATGTCAGGCAGTCCAGCTGCTGATTGGTTTAGAACATGTGCTGCCTTTGGAAATGAATGAGGGGAGCGCGCTCTGCCTTTCCGAACACACACACACACACTCAGTGTAGTGCATGCGCGTCAGAGAGAATTTCCAAACGCAAATACAGAGATGACGAAAAAGAGACTAAGACTAACAAGCACCCTAAAATGGCTGCAAAAAAACAACACTCAGATTGAGCTTTCCTCAAGTCAGTCAATCAGTGTAGTGAAATGCACATTCCTAATGGAAACCTTTGCCGTGTTTATGGTTACAAAGTGAACCAAATTTTACCTACCACTTGGTGGAAACGCAGCTTGTGGAGCATCAACATGTGACAAAAACAAGTGACTTGAACACACCGCCAGGTCAATTCCATCTGCCTGGAAGCATCGTGACAGAACAAGAATGTTCAGCAAACGTGTAAACTCTTTTCTCTGCTTTTTGGGTTTGTCCATTAAAGATAGTCAGGCATAGTTGTGTGCTCTACATGCAACAATATACAATATTGCTAAGTGCACCTGCAGACAGCATGGTGGACGTTTGCCTCACCCTTTTGCAAATCTCTGCTCCGACACTCCCTGTGTGGAGTTTGGATAGCAGCTATCCAGCCATTTTCTGTAGTGCTCAACCTCATTAGGTTCAAGGAGCTGGGGGGCGATCCCAGCCGAATTTATAGGCAAGAGGCTTGGCACACCATGGACTGGTTGCCAGTCAATCGCAGTGCACATATGGACAAACAACCATTCACATTAGGGAAGCGTGCAGTTTCTGTTGCCAAAATTCACGCAAGAGATATATACTGCACTTAACACGAAAGATACAATAGTTAGTAATTGTGGGGGAAGAGATCTCTCAGGATCTCCTTTATTGTTGCTCACTTCTTTCTCTCTGTGGCAACCCCCTTCATCCTTGACAATCACGCTGTTCATATGGTTTTATTGAAAGTGAAAGCGATGTGGAGCTTCAAAATCCAACACAGGTCACAGTTTTCCGTCGCAGCATGTCAGTAAATGTGCAGTCAGTGAACGCCATCTGTATTTTTTTTTTTGCAATGGTCCATTTAAATCGGGTTCAGCCACGCTTGCAGGGTGCCGACCTTAGGTTTCTTAGATTTTTTTTTTGAATCATTAGCATAGTACTTGTAGCTCAAGTCATTTTCACCTTGCTGTCAAAATATCAATAAAAATGCCAATGTAATTACTAAAAAGTTTTTCTTTATGCTTGGGAAAATTCATGAAGGTCATGATCATTTGCAAACGCTGAAATCGAGGCAGCTGAACTAGGTCATGTTTTTTTCTTCAGTCTGAAAACAAAAAATATATACTTTTTTTCCCTTCTTCCATTATGCTATTAGGCTAGTGGTATGCTTTTATTGTCCGTCACTTGACGGTCATATTTTATTGACCGTCAAGTGAGTATGGGTTACTTGACAGTGCCCAAACCACAAAAACTTCCTGATGAGAACTGTTCATTATCGTGCTTACTTGGCTTGGAATGGAGTTCCATCTAATGCTAGAAACATCAGCAGCAAATAATCTTTCAAAAAGTTATTAAAATTAACTAGTTAATTCCTTATAAATGGGAAATCGATGTAATTGCATTTATTAATGTATGCACCTGCAATTTTATTTTTTTCACCTTTCAAACTGTGTATGGTTGTTTGTCTGTTTCTACTTATTTTATCTGTTGAATACCGTTGTTGAGTGTTTTTTAGTTTTTACTACATAAGAGTAATTTTTAATTTTTTGTTGAATTATTTGAGCACCCCAGGAAGACTAGCGACCACTTTGTGGAAGCTAATGGGATCCTATAATAAAGAATATTGTCCTATAGTTTTAACACTGATTTTCTAAATTCCTGCTTCAATTTAATATTTAGTGTGAATATACATTTTTGTTAACTCCATCTCATTCTAATGAGAACAAGTGGTATAAAAAAAATGGATGGATGGATTTGTAGCCACAGAGAGAAAATGAAATCCCCCTAGAAGGCGCAGGAGGGGTTCATGTTCAAAAATATTTATCTTCTAATAAAGATATGCGCATATAATGGTAGTTGAAGACAAACGCATCTTTGTGAGTGCGGGAGCCCATTTAAAAGTTCACTTGCTTTGAATGAATTCCCAGTGTACAGTTTTGACCCACGCCAGTCAGAGTCTGCGGGAATCCGTGGCGGTTCGCCTCCGACCCTGCCGCAACCCCACGCGACCCACAAAAAGCCCATGGAAGAGTGCCAAGACAGAGGCGCACTGCAACATGAGGTCACGGCAGGCTGCCAGAATGGCTGCTGATTGTCCGCTGCGCTTCACAAGGGGAAAGAGAGGCTTCGCTGACCTCGGGTTTCGTGTAACGCCGCACCACATGAAAGGCTCGGGTGACAAACGTCCTCAGCGAGACAGTGACAGCGTGGCGGAAAATATTCCAGGAATCCTGGCCCCGAGGATGAAAATCTTGGCTCCTCCTCAGGACTGTTTCCTGAAGGTGAAAACATTCCGGGATTTGCCGCTTCTCGAGGGGTCGGGGGTGCGGCTTGGGGAGGGCGTGCCCGACGGGGCGGGCGAGGAGGGCAGCGGCGTGGACGTACCCCCATAAGGGCAGCTCTGTGAGTCCGGATGCTCGCCGGAACACTCCACGGCGGGGATGTAGCGGCTATCCCACATGCCTGGCCCGCACAGTTTACACAGGTCATGGAGGCTGCAAGGGATTCTGGGTAGGAGGCGGAACTGGTAGAGGAGGCTGCGCGCCTGGAGGGACGAGGGGGAGGGCAACATGACAAGATCAACCCAGAGAGCTTTGAATGTGGATGCAAAACAGCTTGTTGCGCATTTTTATAACACACAGATTTTAATATAATCAATGACCTTGAGGGGAAAAAACCTTCAAGGTCATTGTGCTTGTCGGCTATGGAGAGAAAAAAAAAAGTGATGCAAATGCGAGATAAACAAAAGCGGAACATCGGCCGCATGCTAACGCGATGGTTGCCGCATCCATAAACATGAGGATGCAAGGAGGCGGCGCACGCTCATCATAAATCCTCGCCGCCCGCCGCAACACAACAAGACTAGTAAACACCTCACAGCTTGTGTGAGCAGCTTGGGAAGCGCTGCAAAAAGCGCCAGAACGCAACACTCCCTACATTTAAAACTGCGACATGGAACAATTTGACCTTAAATGGGCGGCTTTAAAATCATCCAGATGGCAAACTGGCTTGGAATTAGGCGGATAGTGCTTTGGATATTGACATGGTAACCCCAGATCACTTATGTTCGTAGTTTACTCTAAATAACAATATTTATATTTAGAATTTGGGAGTTATGTTGTCATAGTTATTAGAGTAAAAAAAAATCATATACCATGCCATATATACCTAAAAATATCAAAATCTGAGTATCTGATCATTTTGCAGTGTGGTCTTTTGAGTTTTTCCAGAGCTATTTATACAATATCTGATGTTATCATGTAGCATGCTACGAGAGCTGGGTGATTGATTTTAATTACTGTATTAATTATTGATTAATTTGAGCTGATTTGTCACCCTATGGCTGCATAGGGTCATAATTTGTGACCCTAAGGCTGCAAACCAAATGGTGTTAGTTTACAAAAGGCACAGTCATTGTTGCCAAATTATATTCATACTTATATTTATGTGACTTTTCCAACCCTTCTAGGGAATATTTTTCAAGAAGGCGACTGGCAACTTTAACTCATTCACTCCCAGACATTTTCACTGAAGCAACCCCCTTCGCTCCCGGCTGTTTTACTGGATTTTGACAGATTTTGCGAAACCCACAAAATATTGTGTTATATTCATATAAAAACATGGAACCTACCAAAAGAAAGAATAGATTTCTATCTGTTTCCGTTTTGCAGCAATTAGCATTAGAATATAGCTAAGTTTCATCATTATTCACAAATCTTTTTAAAACAGTGGGGAAAAGAGCTTTTTGCAACACAGCCCTGGTTGACCTCTTATACTCTGCTGCCACCTGCTATTTAGAGCTATTTATACAATATCTGATGTTATCATGCAGCATGCTACGAGAGCTGGGTGATTGATTTTAATTATTAATTATTGATTCATTTGAGCTCATTTGTCACCCTATGGCTGCACAGGGTCATAATTTGTGACCCTAAGGCTGCAAACCAAATGGTGTTAGTTTACAAAAGGCAGTCATTGTTGCCAAATTATATTCATACTTATATTTATGTGACTTTTCCAACCCTTCTAGGGAATATTTTTCAAGAAAGCGACTGGCAACTTTAACTCATTCACTCCCAGCCATTTTCACTGAAGCAACCCCCTTCGCTCCCGGCTGTTTTACTGGATTTTGACTGATTTTGCGAAACCCACAAAATATTGTGTTATATTCATATAAAAACATGGAACCTACCAAAAGAAAGAATATATTTCTATCGGTTTCCGTTTTGCAGCAATTAGCATTAGAATATAGCTAAGTTTCATCATTATTCACAAATCTTTTTAAAACAGTGGGGAAAGGAGCTTTTTGCAACAAGGCCCTCTTATACTCTGCTGCCACCTGCTGGCCGTTTTTGTAATAACTACCATTGCTTTAAGCGTTTTCTTCAGTTCAGAGGCTGCATCAAAGCCTTCTGTATGCTCTAGCATAAAAAAAACATTACAATCTGGTAAATATGTTTTTGGGACCATGGTAATATTTAAAATAGAACGTTTTTATAAGTTTTTGGGAGCAAATCAGTAAATAAAATACAGATATACTGGACCAAAATCCTTGTAACATTGAAGAAATGAACCCAGTGGAAATTGACAAACACTGCCATTTTCCCTAAATGTTGCCTTTTAAAATAAATTCCATTGTTTTGGCATATACTGTATTTTGCGTTTTTAACTACAATTCATTATTATTATTATTTTTATTATAATTATTAATAGGTCAATTTTGAGCACCTAAATATGATTCATTCTCCTCTAAGGGAATATTATGAGGGGGTTTTCTGTGAGCAAATTAGTACCTTTCGCTTTAATGAATCCTACATGGCAACACAACGAGCAAACAGTTTCCTAGAGGTAGCGGCAAAATGAAAGGCGGTGTGCGTTGCGTCACCTTGCGTAGCACCAGCTCTCCGTTCATGTGCATAGAAAGGTTGCTGAAGTGCAGCAGCATTTGGTCGGTGGCCAGCTGCTGATCTGTCACATCCTCACCATAGAGGACGATGATGGCCACGCACAGGAACAGGTGGAAGTAATCCGTCTGGAAAAGGGAGATTTTAGAACTTCATTTTTGGCTCGCAGGTTCTCAAAGGCCCTAATAAATTGATGCTATTGTGGCTAAATAATGGATTAAGTGATCAGAAAGGTCTATAGTTGGGGGGGTAGGAAATACTATACAGGATGCTTTTATAGTCATACTATTTATTTGTAACAGTCATGCCCTGCAGCTGACAAAAATGCATCAGGATTTTGAAATTGCTTTATGTGATGTCAAAGTTTAATGTTAATTTTTTCTCATTAATATTAATAATAATATGAATTAAAATAGACAAAAAAGGCAGTCCCCCTAAAGCCACAGATATAATTATTATGAGTCCTTAGCTATTATTTTCCAATTTTATAATAATATAATTAATTTATATTTAATGAAATGATATTTTCTAATAATCGTTTTAAAATGTGTAATTTAATTCATTTTACTTGTAAACAATAAGCATTTAAGAAGAAATGGATGGATTTTTATTTAAATAATTGTAATAATTACTGGTATACAAAATAACATCTTTTATCTACCAAGATATGTGTCTTGTTTTTTTAAGTTAAAATTGCGCAGAATAATTAAAACAAATAATTGTATTATTAACAGTTTGAAACACTTAATAGTTGATTGGAAAACATAGTTGCAAATATTTTTCTCTGCTTTTTAAGTACACTTTTTAGTAATTTCAATTATAATGAACAATTTAAATATATATTTTTTATGGATTATAATATACGTTCATATATATATATATATATATATATATATTAGAGCTGTCAAGCGATTACATTTTTTAATCAGATGAATCAAATCTCAGAACTTATATTAATAACGATTAATTGCTTAATAAAAAATGATTTTTTAATTGATAAGGAATATTATACTGTAGTCTGTGGTCATGCTTTGAAATAGACAGCACACTCAGCTCTCTCCAACTAATCATGGTGAAACATGATGCTCCCACACTCATGTGTATGTGTGTGTGTGTTTTTCTCCAGAGACTGTGACCTGGTAGTGAGCCCAGCAGGCCTCCCACATGCGCAGAGCGTCCGTGTCTGGGAACTCGCGCTTGAAGCAGAGGAGGATCCAGCGGTGGCAGAAGAGCAGCTGGAGGCCGTCCTCGCCCAGCGCCGTCAGGTGCTGGTGGAAGTCAGGCAGCATGAGGCGCAGCAGCTCCCGCAGGTACATCTACGCACACACAACTTCTTACAGCTAGTTCGTATATCCGGTACACCCTTGACAATCTAATGAGACGTTACCAGCTGCCTTTCCATGTCCTCATCACGCGGCGAGCTGATAAAGATGGTGTTCTCCATGAGGCCCACGAAGCACCAGAAGGTGTCGCTTTCATCTTGGATCTCGGTCAGGAGCGGGGCCACCAGGTCCGACATTCCCTGGCAGTAGCCCATGTGGGGGTTAAACACGGCGTAGTTGAGCAGAATACGCCTAAGGGAATGGAATTAACATTCGGTAGTTTATATGTGTTTTCTACTGCATTTGATGTCTTTCATTTACTCAGTTATTGTCAAGCACGTCATTATGTAATATCTAATGACTTGATGTAATTGCATAGCTAAATGTTGTATAACTTATTCAGCTACAAGCAAAAAAATTTGAATGCCTCATCAGACGCAGCCAGTTGGGAACAAATTGCTTATCACAAAATAATTCATTTGTTTGACTTGAAAGGGATTTTTTTTAAAGGCATCACATCATGCTAACCTGCTGCTTTTTGAATTTGTGATATAATTAAAAATGGCATTCAGTGACGTTCCCTTCCGATAGTATTCCCAACCCACCTTGTAGACAGGCGTTGCTCTGCCCGTCAGCCATGTAGGCAAAATATTTACAGATGACATTGCGTGCATTTGGAAGGCCAGCAGGAGGGCGAGGCATCTACATCCTATAGTGGATTTCTCTATCTTGCAAACATGCTGAAAAAGGCAACGCCCACTCTAGACACTTTTTTAAAACAGTACTGGTACTTGAAGAAGCATTGTAGAATTTAAAATGCTCATGTTAAAGGTATTTCTACATCATGCATGCTCCACCAATGGCCAGTTGAGTACAAAGAGCTCTGACTTTTTAACTGTGACTGCACCTCTCAGCTTATATCTTCTCTTCAGTGTGAAGTGTTCGTGGCACCTTGCACAAGCTTGACACAGAGGCTGCAATTATGCTTTAGGCCAGAGGTGGCAGTCACGAGTAAAAAGTGACAAGTTCCACAAAGCACCTTTTAGTCCAGTTTACTATGTTCAGATATATGAGTTTGTTGGATTATTTTTTTTGATTTGGCAAACTATATATTTTGGGAAACCTTAAAGCCTAACAAATCTGAAAATGTGTGTTGCCATTTTTTTCAAGGTTGTTTAAGTAGCCATATTGGAGCTTTAAAAATAGCTACTTTAAAAAACAAATTTCTCAATAGCTTGCCTTCAAGATGACCTAAAATCATAATTGAAGTGGTCAAACCTATATTTTTGGGGCCAAAGAATCAAATGGAGCTGATGACATTGTAAATGAGACATGTAATTTCTGGACATTTTGCGTTTTTAATATAACATATTATTCTAATACAATATATTGTATTGTTTTATGTGCTTATGTGGTAATAATGGTAGTTTTATTACTCTGTTAATCTGGATACGTATATATACCTTCCAAAACATATCGAATATTTCCATATTGCATACTTTGGAATGTTCATACTCAAAAGTAATCTCACAAAATCAGATTTCTTTCACTAGGGGCGCCTGAATGCTTTTTTCAGACCAGTTGCCATGTTGACAAATGGTCCTTAAATGCTGGTTTTAGTCATTGCTCATGATTCCACTGTCTTGATCTCTATTTTTGGGAGTAAAAAAAATCTGATAATGTCAATTCGGTAGAAGCATATCTGATCAATCCAGAAATTTTGCTTTATTATTGTCAAGTCAGTGTCATGTCAGTTAGCAAATTGGTGTTACTGCAAGGTGAATATATTTTTTCTTCATCAATGTTGTTGATCAATTATATTTTATTTATTTTTTAGGAAGTAGCTGTGTACTGTGTAAAATATCTCAGATCCACTTATTTTGCTTTACTCTATGAATATAAGTAGACTTCTGTTGTCAAATTGTCCCAGTTCCGTTTTTGGTTAAGGTTTGTCTTAGTGTTGCAGGTAGAATTATGGTCTGTTAAAAATGGCAACAATTCAGAATGGCAGTATGTAATTGCAGGCCTATGCAACATTGTCTGTTAATGCCTGGTGCATTTGCTTGATTATTGCAGACCTACATCAGAGTAACATCAGCTTCTTAAGGTAGGACTTGACAGCCAGGGTCAGGAAACAACTAACTGTTATCGCTGTATAATCTCTGATGAGCAAAGTAAGCCTATACTTCATCCCTGCCATAAGATAATCAATACAATACCGATGACAGCAAGCTGTAATGATGGAAGCTATGTTGAAATTCAAATGAGGCTTAAAGACATAAAAAAAGAAACACTATATGAAAGGCATCCATTTGGAATCACAGCTATTACATGGACACGACTCTCAGAGAGCCAAAGACTAATATGAAAAAGCACTATGGACTAGGTTTATCCATCTAATAGGTGCAAAAAGAGGACAAGAAGCAGTGAGTTCAGTGGTGCAGTCCAGGATATACGCTTGAGAATGACTAGGGTGGGTCATGCCGAGGACTTTATCGCTAACACGTAAGGTGCCAATGCCACTCCAGTTGATTGACAGGTCACTCCGTCTCCTGCGCGATGATTGTTAATGCGAGCAATTAATAAACGTCTTTCCAGTGAGTGACGGCATAACGATGCATCCAAAGAGCATGGCCTACTGTACATTCAATGAAAATATAATTCACAGGTAAGTCGTTTCCAAATGAATCATTGTTTTAAACTACTGGCAATATGACTGTACATGCCACATACTATTCATCTGAACAAGGAACTGTGTTACTTCTGCCAAGAAAACAATGTGAAGAAGTTCTTCAAAGTCAGTTCAACAAGTGTTGGAGAGGCTTCCAAAGGAGCTGTAGGGAAATCTCCAAACCCAGCATTCATCATGAGACTGATCACATTGATCTTACTAACAGATGTTGGCGAGAGACCCAGCATGATTCCATTTTAGGCAGAAGAATACAACTCACTACTGTCGTAAAGACTGCCTGTCACTCAGATCGGATCTCTACCACTGGGCCTGGCAGTTGGTGAAGAACATCCTACAGTCATCTCATTTGATATGGCACTCTAAAAGAAGGTTGTGCAGTGTTGGATGGCAGGGCTGCCTTGAAGTGCACAGTTGTCCCCAGACTTGGTGAACTCCATGGTCTTGGCTGCTCTGAGAGCTCTTGGCACCTCCGTAGAGAATTCAGGCCTAGATAATGCAAGGATAGAAGCTAACATCTATGGTCCAGCAACATCAAGACATATTATGAACTGCTGGAAACGTTAGTCCAGGCCTATACAGAATCTACTCACATGTAGCTCTGTATGAATGGGTTCTGGAAGAATTCTTCATAGAGAACCAGCATATGAAAAAATGTAATACTGTAGATAAAAGTTCTTTTTAAGGTACAACTATCCAGATTACCGGAATAATCTAATTTAATTATGTAAAACAATGCAAGCTATGAAAAAGATCTAAATATCCACCCATATATGTCTGATTTACAATGTAATCAGCTTCACTGGATTCCTTGCCTCCAAGAATGTGCATTTGACTGCTAAAATTTTGATTTGAGGTCATCCAGGAAATTAAATCCATTTTTAAAAGTAGACATTTTAAAAGGTCCAAGATGGCTGATATAAAAACCTTGAAAAAAATGGCAACAAACATTTTCTAATTTGTTAGGCTGTAAGGTTTGCAAAAATATATAGTTTACCAAATCTCCCCCCCAAAATCCTACGAAATTACACAAGGAACCTGACTATTTAAAAGACAAGGTGTAATATTGTTTTTGGCAACGAGGGGCCACAACACTTTTCTGGTACCGGTACACGCTGCAACATTACTTTTAGCGTTTGGTGTGTTTATAATGGTTTTGCAATGCTATTGCTCTAGGGGCAAATGAGTTTGTACTTCTATTTGTCCTGCATAAATAAATGTATGTCTTATACATATTGTATTTAACATTTCTTTTGTCATGTCTAACATCTTGTGACGCTTCAGCTCTGTTTTCACAGAAATTTGCATCAATATCTACAAAGTACAGTTTCACTCTGCAAATGCCTTCCTGTTCCCTCTCCATTACATGTCTGTCAGGCATCTTCATAGGGTGAGATGTTTCACTTTGAGTAGTTTATCTTTAAAAGTGTATGGCAGTTAAAGCAAGTGTTGTATGGCCAAGAACACACGGATATACATGATTTCCTATGAGATATTTGTCTTTACATTACAACAACTTGGAAGTTAATGAGAGGCAGGGAAGTGACCATGTTCCACTTTGGAGATTCTGCATATATAGCGTATTAAGTGGAATGTATGCTATGAAGCAGCATCATGAAGTTGCATACATGACAGCGTCTTTAATGTCCATGACACACTGCTAAGAAACACGGTCCCACCCAGACGTACTGAACGTTGCAACATGTGGTTCAGTGCAAAAAAAAAAAAACACACACACACCAAGCCCTACTTTAAGTGGTTGCCATGCCAACGCCTATGGTAACTAGGGAGCTATTTAATGATCTTTCTTGTGTGCGTGCGTGCGCGTATGTGTGTTTTTTTTATGGATAGTACTTTAAAGTGTCTCTGGTAGCACTCATGCATAATTAAGTTGTCTCAAAAACAGAGAAGGAAAGCCTTTAGGACTTTTTTGTTCATGTCACAATATGAAAGAGTGTCAAGAAAGGGAAACACAAACCAGCCTCAGAGAGGACTGACGGGTGCAGCCTCTGCAGTGGTTTGGATGATTAAAGATGCAATGATAAGCTTGGCAGCTACTTTTTTTTTGTATTCAAATGATGCAGTTGGGAGTGGGCGGCGGTTATCTATTAGATTTCTGCACCACAGATGACTAAAATAACTGCAAAAAAAATGAAACAAAAGGAGGATTGATCTGTTATATTCAAATCCTCTTGTTCCCTGTTCGGACATCCATTAGCTTTGAGCACATGCATGCTAAAGTGCTTTACTTAGTCAAAGCCAATAAAGAATGAAACTCATTTGTGGCTCCCAAGGGGCTGAGGGGGAAAGCACGGCAAGAAGGCCTCACCTCATGATCTCTACGTTGGGGTTGTTCTCACCCCTGAAGAACTGGTTGCTGCGGTCTGTCCTCACCACGTCTTTGTCCACCGTGAACTGGACCTTCCTCCAGAAGTCACTGTGCTCCTCAGGGCTCATGGACAACCTGGCAGGGGGAACAACGCATAACGTAAATTAAAGACCCTGTAGGGTGAATTGAGAGATTTGGTTGTAAGTACATTACACATGTTTAAGGATAATTCCTGAAAAGATGCAGAAGTATTTCTCATTTGTGCAGATAGTCTGCTGGCATGTCCACTGTAGAGTGCCTCGTTGGCAGCTGTAACTGCATGCACATCATGCAGGTAAGGTGGAAGCGTGAGAAGAAGACAAAAGAAAAAGTCTGACATGACATCCAGCATGTCCATGGGGGCTTTGTGCTGGCACGGCTCGTTGTTATGGCATGAAAAATTCCTGCTCTGAGCTGTTGAGATATATTCCAGACTTTAAACAGCTATATTTGTGCAACTCAGACATGTAGGTATGTTTGGTCCAAAAAAAAAGAAAGAGATACTGGATGAATTTTTCAGCCATTTCAGCGGACACGCCCACTGCGTTTGAGATGCTTGATGTTCCATAATTTTGAATGCTTAATTTGTACTTTGCGATGTTTTAGTTTATCATTTGTCAGGGTTGTTAACAGCATTCTACTCTTTGGTGTGTCAAATTTACAAGGCATTTATTTTCACTTTACAGGGACTTTAAAGGGGGCGAGCTATAAAACCCCCATACATCCTCCTCGCACAACTATTTGCACTGTGCAGTCGTTTATGTTATGCACTAATGTAGTCAAGTCTTGACAAGCAAAAGGGATTTAATTAACACTGTTTGTTTTGCACGTAGCCCCGCCAGGAATAATAAGCAGGCACCTGATGCAATGCCATGCAACTCTTTAGTAGTGGTCTGTTTGTGTCGCCAGGCACCTCCCTGCAACACCTTCTTCTCTTTTACATGCTTCCATATAGTTTTATTGCTAAGCAGCAATGATTCAGCTAAATGTATCCTTGTTTACATGGAGACTTCATAAGATGCACTGGAACAATCTAATGAGCAGTCTTTACCCAAAGAAATGTATTATCATTGTTGACCACTATTGTTTATCATACGGTATGTATTACATTAATAACATTATTACTGCCATATCTTACTATACATTTTTAATTTAGTACTGGTGGTATCATAACCAAAATTATATGTCTAAAAAATATATTTCAAAGAATCCTCCACTTTTTAATTTTTTGTATTGACACTGTTGTGAGCGCATTTTACACTTTCATCATTTAGTGTGCATGTTTTAGTGTGCTGTTTTTGATGGAGTTCCATGCCACAGAAACAATTCAATTCCATCCATGGATGAATTAAATACAATATTTGCATATGTAGATGTGTGGCATACAATATCATACTATATTTATTACCTCCTGTAGCTACGGAAATGTTTAAAATGTTCATCTACTGTTCTTTATGACCCCCCCTCTGTTTTGTTTTTGTGATAAAAATAATAAAATAATAAATCGTATATCAAATATGATACATGCTGTGTGTATATTGTTGCTGTGACACACTCAGGGAACTGACAAGATATCTACTGTATCTGTAAATATTCTGCATATGTACAACAAAATCTCTCAAAACCTTCAGGTTCTACAATAAGGAAAGCTCAAATGGCACTGAAAATCTTCCCTACTAAAGAAAGTCAATTTTTGGTGTGTTTTGCATTCAAATCTTTCAGAAAAAAATCCCTATAATGCTTCAATTGTAAAATAATACATACTTTCATACATCAATATAAATATTATTGTGTTTCTTGTTGAACTGCACTGAATAATCCCAATACATTTTTAATCACACAGCTTGTGTATTGAAGTGTATAAAGAGGTACCAAATGCTGTGGCCAGTCAGTGAAATATACAGAGCATGAAAATCTAATAATTGAGTTTTGGAAAATGTCAAAGAATGACATGCAGCAGGTACTTACTCCAAGATTAAGGAATTTAAAACATTGCTGACATAGTTTAGCTAACTTGATTTCATGTACTTTTCTCCACTGGACGAGAACAAGCCAACATTCTTCTTCCCGCTTCAAGTCACTTTGTTGTGTGTGTGTGTGTGTGTGTGGGAAGGGGGGGGGGGGTGTCTCAAACAGCTGTTACGTTTACACACACGGCCGCTCAACTTTCACTGGCAAGAAGGGTGAGGCTGAGGAGCCGTGAGAGAGGCGAAGAGGCATGGGCCCTTCCCACTAATAACCGATGAGAGGCCCGGCGGGCTGATCAACTGACCAACAGCCCTTTAAAAGGATCCCCATACGAGTCAGAACAAAAGGGCTTTAATTGCATTGATGGGACAACTCTACATGTTAATAGGCCACGCAGACCAAACCTATCAAATTATCAGCCTCTTTACGGTCACGTGGAATTATGTGCACACTCAGCCTGGATGGAGTAGAGGTACTCGTGTGTGTGTGTGTTTATGCATACCACAGCTGTTTTTTTAACTCTTACTGACAGGAGAATATGATCTGATAAGCGCTGACATGTTTTTTCTCCAGGGACCTTTTATTTCGCACCCGCCGACTCCCGTTAACACTTCCCTCATTGTTCCTATTGATTGCTCAGCGCCTGTGATGAGAAGCCACAGCACACTCACATATGGTTTAATGTTTGACTGAGTGAGCATTTGGCAGACAACAACACGGCCATGTGACAGTTGAGCCGCCACGTAAAGTGCAGCGACTACCCATAACAAATCTCCTCCCAAATTAATGAAAACAATCACAACATTTCACCTCCTCTGCTGGACGTCGTGGTAGTGCGTCCGCTTCTGGAGCCTCCACGCCTCCCTCTCTTGCGAGCTCGAGTCATAACTGTAGTAGTGCAACAGGAAGGGCCACACCTCGCCACGGATGGATGGGTCGATACCCCCGAAGAAAATGGCCTGGTACAGCACAAACACAGTGAGCACAAAGAGTCAGTTGTGAAATCAAGAGGGGGTCATGTGTAATGTACCGGAGCGTAACCGAGACATCAAGGCCTCGTGATCTGCACTTGCATATCTCCAAATCGGAAAAAAAGATCTCATACCACATGCCAACTCGTAATTTCTTAAAAGTCATAAAACATCCTTCATTCTGCCATTGGTCAGGGTACGCCGTGAGATCCTGGAGGTTCAAGTAAGTTATTTCAAACTAAAAAAGTTAACCATTCCGTGTGTTGATATGCTGCGTCAACGCAGCAGCGTAGGCTACACTCAAATACCTTTAATACCTTCATCTAAACACATGATCAAGATAAAGTGTGCAGTCCATTTACAATTTTGATGAAATTGGATTTTTCATTTGTTGCACTATGACGGGGTTTTCGGCAAAAGTACATTGTGTAGCCCATTCAAGTTGATTCCGTCATTCGGTGGCTGATGTCAATACGAGTAGCGAATGTGGACCTTTGGTGCTAGTCCGAGCTCTTGTCATCATGAAAATGTAGCAGAACTATAAACTCTTAGGTCTTATAATAAGTGGCTAACCACTTGCAAACATACCAGTAAGACTCTTAAAATGCATTGACATTTGGTAGAGTCATTTTGATCAAGCACATTCTATTGTCATGATCACATTGAGCATTTTGCATGCGTCCCTGAAATTGGTGTCTACCCTGTCACAATGGGGTAACTTGCCCTTTGGGAAACCCTCTGACGTTTTGTCTTTGTCTTTCTTCTATGGAGCCTGGAATAGTCAAATTGCAGAGGAAATATTTATGTTTCATAATTTTCTTCATATCATGCGTGTAATTGGATGTTGTCAAGCTAACATATCTACACTGTCATTGTGAAATATCAATTCCTAAAAAATAAAAATAGAACAATCAGAAATTTGAAATGTAGCATATTTGTTGTGTGCACAATGTGTGCACAATGATCTTGCTAAGTGAATTGTGTATAGTTCCACCATGGGCTCATTCAATGCTAACATGAGCCCAAAAAATTATTGCTAAAATGTAAATAGCCAGCAACAAACCTGCTTCTCCACTTCTATAAACACTACTCCCAATTCAAACATCATCATTTTACAACATATAAGGTTTTTTACTAAATATTTGAAAAAGTGGCTTGTGTATTTGTAATGTACTGTATTATTTCTATTTTTAACAGAGAAGTTGTGTTTTTTGTCTTCTTAGTGTGTCAGGACCTGTTTAGTCCAATTATATGTTTTTATTTATTGTGAGTCTATGCTATACTTATATTTTTGTATTGTATTGCTTTTTTAACGTCATGGCCAGGGGACTACAGAAGGAAAATAGCCTTATGGCTAATTCTGGCTTTTTTAACTCATGAATTTCTATGTGTTTTATTAAATTGCACTGTCCCCCTTTAAATAAATCAAATTAAAATCATTTAGAGGTTAACTCAATCCATTTTTAAGACAGCCAAGTATGTTAACATTGTTAGTACTATTCACAAAGGCTTCTTAATGATGACAGGTTGACTGTGGCTGGCAAACATTTGAGGGTGTACCTTGCCTCTAGTCCAGTCAGCTGGATTAGGCTCCAGCTCACCAGCGACCCTAGTAGGGATAAGCAGTATAGCTAATGGATGAATGGTACAAGTCATCTTAAGGTTTCACTGCCTCACAGTGTCAATTGATCAAAACTGAGCATTATCATCCTGATAAAGGCAAACTTGAAAAAAAATACAGCTCCTGTACTGGATCTTATTAGATGTGCACCTAACATGTACAAAGTACTCTAATTATGAAACCTGCGCATAGCCCAAATAAAAAAAGCTTAAGTGTTCTATTTTTTTGTAGAGAGAGAGAGAGATAGGGAGAGAAAAAAAGTCATCACGTAACCAAGGCTGAGTCATTGCAGTAAAAGCTAAACGTTCAAGTGAGTCAATCCTAGAGGTCTCAAATGACGCACAGTGTGTCACTGGTCATGAGACACGAAGTGAGATGATTTTTCAGTGCTGCCTAAAAGTCAAGATTTACTGTAAAAGGCATAGTGTGAATTTAATAGTTTTAAGCCAGGTCTTGTATAAAAGAAATCCTGAAATAATCCAATTTAAAGTAATTCTTTCAGCTTTCTTGCAGGGGGCTGTGAGAGGATTATTACCTTGGTAACATCTCTCACATTTGGACATTTTACAGTCACATTGAGAAGGTTACGAGCAAGACAGGCTTTATGGTAGGGCTACTTTGTGACTGACAAGCTGTTAACATGGATGATGGCAGCCTTCCATCACACTTCAAGGTCATGACCAGTTTTTACGGAATGAGATTCCATAAACCTCCTTCACCTCAAACATACGCACCCACACACCCCTACCTTACGCAGCTTATACTCCTCCTCCACCTGGCCGTTTTGATTGAGGTGTCGTAACCAAGTGGTGACATCCAGCTTCCGGTAGAGCTTCTCCTCGGGGTGGCTCTCGGCCGACGGCAGCGTGGACCTCTGGATGGAAAATTGCATGCAGGACTTCTCATCCGACACCTGCCGCATAGACATACGAGGAGGGAATGATGGGAAAAGGACTGAACAGGCGAACAAAGCATCGGAATGAAAAGGAGCAAAAGATGAAAGAATGAAATAGATTGGATTGATTTAAAGCTTTTATCAACTTCTCACTGATAAAAGTTTGAAGTGAATTGTGGATTGCAATCTCAAAATTTAAAAGGATCATTTACTGCACATTAACTTAGTAAATATTTTTATCAACATAATGTTAGATTTTTTGCTTATAGAAGAAATGTTTTCATTGTTTCAGGGATCCCAAATACGTACACTCCAACACTAAAGGGCAAAAGTTGTTTTTACTAAGTCTATAAGGCTTGCGGCAGACCGAGCGACACAGTCCAACGCGGACAATTGCAAAAATATTACAGTCCACACATTTGCTGTGACTGACCCTCGCACATATCTCATTACAACGTACTTATCTGGAAACAATGTTTTGAGGCGCCATATATAATTTTATTGAACTACAAACAACACAGTGCAATTGTGAAGGAAAAAAGCGGATTTCCTTGGTCACTGTAGCTATATCTTACAATAACACAAAGAGAGGAAATAGGCGAGAGAAAGGAGAGAGTGTGTACATTTCAGAGACTATTTTCTGCGGCAGTGATTGTCCCATTCACTGGCTATTTGAGCATTTCCTTACGACTCTCCAAGCTTTGCTTTTTAGCCAAGGTCAAATACATGTATATACTTTAGGGATGCACAACTGGCAGCATGACAGGAGTTTGTTTTTTAAACCAATTTTGCCAATACATTCTAATGGCTGTCAGTTATACACAGATTTTTGCTATTAATAGGCCAGCACTTATGCGCATATTTAAAATGGCATTTTCGTCATAAATCTGGTTAGGAAGTGCATAGTCCTATGTAGCACCCCAGGAACACGGATAAAACATTGTATCCCCTCCATCATTTAATTTGCCCATCCCTGATATTCTTATGTATAATGTATTGTCGGTACGGGTGACACCAGGCGGCTGAATCTCGCTTGGTACCTGGAAACTGGACATTTTTGTTGACAAAGATCTGCAACATTGTGATGCCATTCACAGTATTTTCCATGAAAAATGGCTGGTGAGGGCCTGTTTGTTCACCACTGCTTGAATTTAAGTTACATTTATTTTTCTTGAATCCATTGGAAAAATTACCTGGTTTTACATTCTAGATTCATTTCCACAGGTAACACCTATTGAAATTGTTAAGGCTGAGGTCTTATAGGCATATTCAGATCCATACAGTTGTTTTCATTTTTATTTCTCTTTTTTCCTGTTTTTTTTTTGGTGAACTTTGTAGACTTTCCCACCTGGTCTTTGAGCTGTGTCTCCCTGCAGCACTTCCACTGCTGGAAAATCTCCGCCAGCTTGTCCAGGCCGGCGTGGTGAAAGTGGAGGATCTTGTACTGGCTCTCTCGGCTGGCTATTACCAGCTGGCCGCTGGTGCACGCTTCGTCACTGCAATGGCGTAATGAGGACATTCTAGCTCCATGTAAAAGATTCCTATTCACCACACCTTCCCTAACAGACCTGAAGAACAGACGCAATGACCTCATGTGACCCAGGTCCACCCGGAACACGCCGCACAGCTGCTCCAGCGCCAGCACCTTCTGTTGCTCCTCCCACCGAGCGCCCTGCGACTGGCCGTTGCTCTCCAGGCTGGAGGCGGAGCTTACCGAGTGGTGCATGAGCTCCTCGGACAGCTCCCTGGGAATGTGGGAAGACAAAAAAAGGAAACTTTTGTCACATTAATTACATATTTACCCTTTTTTTAAAGTGTCTAGATAAATAACCAAATACATAATAAAGGCATGGTATTATTGACTTTAGTCCAGAGGTCCCATTACTTTTATCTACAAAGTGTAAAGAAAAATCTGACTATCTTTCATTCAACTGCCATTCCTCTGTGGCAACCTTGTGGTTTCCAGCTTTGAAACATGAGCGCAAAGTTCTGTTGCGGGCAGGGACACACACGCGGACGGACAGGCACACTAGAAAGGTGGGAGGTCAAGTGTAGCACAAATATAGAAAGACAAGAGCACACACGATTGTCTAGAATGCTACATGACAAACGGGCATAAATGGCTGAGTTGTTGAATTCTAAGATTTAGCAGCTGGTATTATCCTCTTTCCAGCACACATACACACACACACGGTAATGAAGCATAGCTAATGACCATGATGCTCTCTCATTCACGTCTCCTGACATGCGAGTGGTGAGAACCAGAGCAAAGTGCTGAAATGGGTCCAAGCCGCTGATATTTGAAACTTAAGTCACACTTAATTCAAATCATTCTCCAAATTCATTGTTCTTCTTATTGCGATATTTTCTTATGTAACAAATTCACATCAACATTTGCAAGAATGTGCACAAATCCAAAACATGCTTCAAGCAAGTACTTGAGGGACCTCTCTCGAATTTCGATTGATGGGGGCAAGCAACGTCTGACATCCTAAATCCATCCTTGTCTCGTTAAACATTCCCCCCCCATGAGCATATGGAAACCGACGAACACTTTCCCCCGCTATCTGCTGCTCTTGTCTCATGTGTCGCACCACTAATCAAATAAGAGTGGAACTTCCAAAGTCATGCATAGTCTGAAGTGATGCAGGTTTAGCTCAATTTTTCCCCACAGGCAATAATACAGTGAATCAATTCCTTCTGAGCTCACTACAGGCAATGTCTTGCATACTATTTTAACATCTGGTGAAGCAGCATGTGGCACAATGACCGAGCGGATTTTTGTACTTCCCTTTCTAAGTACAAAGAAAACAATTGCATGTTTGTGGTCACAATATAACTCGTGTTCAGTTGAAGTGTAACAGCAGCGACTATCAGATGACCTTGAACCAGTAAAAAAAAAAGATTTCTAATTCAATGGTTATCATCATAAATCTTCCATACAGCAGGAATGGTTTGAATCAACTGTCTGATTTCATACACTCTCTCGCATCACCTGAATTAATTTCATGCCAGCTGTCATCCCTAAGCATGTCCTCCGATCTGCTCCACGCTGGGGCAATGCTTCTTGTGATATTATCAGCTAATTTACAGAAAATTACTGAAAGACACAATTTAATAAACAGTCCAAAATATACAAAGAGTGGGAAATAAACACTGATCCAATTTGCAAGCAGTCAGTGTCTCAGTCTCTGTCTCTCTCTCTCTCAAAAAACAAACAAACACATTTTTTCCTCAAGGTGACAAGGTGATATAAACAGACTGTTTTGAAGAAGGCAGCGGCGACAACCTGTGCATCCCCCCAGGCCAGTCGGAGACCGAGCACTCCAAACCCCGCGGGGACGACTTAATTTAACGGCTGCAGTGAGCATAAGGATTAATGCAATGCTAAGTGTTGAGTAAATAAAGAGATAAACCCAAGAAGCACAACGGTGCGTGACTGTAAATACTAACAAGTGAAGTGTCTTAATGCACTTCTTTTGATCCATTAATTACAATTTTACTTAATTATTTTAAGTCTAGTAGAATACTCCTCAAATGTAAATAATCATTCAGCATTGTCACATGGTCAGCATCTAACAAACTAAAGGAGAAAAGTACTCAAGGTTCAAACCCCAAACCTGAGAACAGAAGAACAGAACACATTTACATTGTTAATGGGAAAATGGTTTCGAATTGCAACCGTTTTATAGGTGTCATTATGTAGTATAATGGCTCTGTCACATGGAAACCTCCGTCCAAAACTCCAAATACGGTCAATTTTCCATTTCCCCCCCCAACAAATCGGTACTATTTGTTTGGCCCCATTTCATCTTTTTGTTTTTAAACATTATTAACCAATATCAAATGTTGACAAATATCTTGAGAACAAATCTATGAACCATCTTAGTTCATCATTGTATTTATTGAATAACACGTCTTTGAAGAAGAAGACATTTGAAAAAAAGTAAATCACAGATATTTGTGTGTTCAAATTATTAAAGGCTTTTTACTAGTTGGGTAGTTGGTGTGAGTTGGCTAATCCTGGCATATTTATTGAAATGTTTATTAATACATACTGTCCCTAATATAAATGAATTATGAAATTATAATGAGCGCAGACTTTGTTGATGTGTATCCTACTGTTTAAATCAATGACAGTGTAGTATTTTTATGTGTGTATAAAATTAGCAATTGATCATTATTTTGGGATGATATACAATTGGTGAGCAAAGATGTACGATAGCAGTACAAGGGATATGACCAACTTGAACTATGTGGCGTTTAGTAAATCAAGCAGGACGGCATTTTGTGGTTTTGGCGATGCGAGAATTCCACCCAACAGCAACAATAAATGAAATAAGTATAGATATGACTAAATTAAAACCATTTATATAATTATAATATAAAGTTTAGAAAAATTCAATTATACACATAATACTTGAAGATTTTATGAAAAAAGTATGAAATATTTATGTATAAAGAGCATAAATAACGAAAGTTTTTTCATTTGTGATTTATATAGCGGGCCAGATTCAAATACTCCCTCATGCCTTGTATGAACCGCATGTTCCCAACCCTACAATAGATTGTGCCGGTGTGCCTAATACAGTGCCCTTTTAATCAGCCCACAAGCGTGCTTCGCTTGAGGCCTGACTGGCAGCAGACAGTTGCTACTTTGGTTAAAAGCGTCAAGAAACTCCTTGAAAAGCTCGGCTGTGGATTCTTCTCCTCGGTTTTCCTCCCACCGCTCTCGTCTTTCTCCCCCCTGCCTCCCTCCTGCTTTCATCCAATCTTGCTCTCCCATAGGCAGCCCTTTTCTCTTTGAATGATTCCAAGTGACATGTTTCCAGTTCCTGGCCCCCTTAACAGTGTCAATTAAAGCGAGGGAGAGAAAAAGGGAGATTCAGAGCGTTCCAGGGTTTTGGCCGGCTCTCTCTTTCTCTCTCTCTCTTCCGTCCTCTAATCCGGCAAGCTGACATTCAGCCCAGCACAACAACCCCAGGCGCGCTGGAAATCAAAGGGCTTCACACAGACTCTAGGAAGGGAAGGAGGGCGGGGAGGGATATTTGAGAGGTGGGCAACACTTGAGTGGGGGGGGGGGGGGGGCATATTGGGAATGAGCAAGGAGAGGAAAAGATGTAATATTTGAAAAACAAGGGTGGAACAAATATGGGAAAAGGAGAATCCCGGAGCGGAAGGAAAATGTGCACATGGGCGCACGCACACGCACACACACACACACACACAAAGGATGGACATGGAGCCGAAGAGAGAGGAAAAAGAGCAGTAGGAGAAGGCGAGAGGAGCACAGAGTAAATGTTAGAAGCCGAGAGCGTTGCCAAGTCACATGCAGGCTGCACTTAGAGCAGGCAGGCTGGGGGCCGAGAGAGGTTAAAAAGGCTTCAGCGACGCACACACACAAACTGGACAAGTTTCCACTCACACGCACTCTAGGCCAAACCGTGAGTGTGTGTGTGGGGAAACGGTCAATGAAGATAATGACCAAGATAAACGCATAATTAGCCTTATGATTATTAAAAAGTTCACCCCTGTGCATCATGCCACCTTGTGACGTCATGTACCTGCAGTCAGTGTTTAAAGTCAGAGAAGTGAGCCACCAATTGGACTCAGGCGATATTACACTCTGGGGGACTTGAATTATTTTTCTTTTGGCTCCACTTTGTGGCAAACTGGAGTAACTGTAACTCTCCAGATTGGCCCTTTGCCAAGTTGAGAGATTTTGTGTTTGTTGAATGGGTATATTTCGGCTAATTGACAAATAGTGTCAAGAGACTTTGTAAAATAATGTAAGGCGATAAACATTTTCTATAGTGCTTGTCATTAGGTTTAACTAGGGCTGGCAAATAAATCAAATTTATTCAATTAACCATTTTAAAAATCAAATTGGAAAAAATAGCTAAATCGTGAATTTAAGGTGCATGTATGTCTGGATTATTAAAAGCTGTTGTTCTTAAATTCTGTTATATCCAAACGTTATAATTTTGCACAAGTGGCAAAATGCTGCATGGGTGTTTACAAGATGTGTTTAATAGTTTAAAAAAAACTACTTAATTGTGGCATTAACGAAAGGTTTGCAAAACATATGAATAGCTATTTTTTTGCACAAGCTATGAATATTAAGTTTACGTTAAAACCAGTATATGTTATTGTTTCCTGAACATTTTGCACAACAGGATTTACGTTTGAATAAAGACGCACAGTATGATCCGTCCGCTCACGCAAGCTGAGACGGCTCTCATAACAAAATATGTACGTTACTGGAGGCATATCTTCGTTGATCGTAACTCGAAGATCCACTGTATGTATTTTGCACTTCCAATTAAGATTACAGCCCTTTTGAAATGCCCAAAATTGCATGCAGCCCTTTAGCTACATGGGAAATATTGCTGTATGCGCGTTTTACTTGCTTCTTGAATGTTTAACACATCTTAAAATAACAATAGATCAAGCATCTCAATCCTCTGACCTGCTGTCACTGTCCAAGAAGACTGAGCTGCTGCTCTCACAGAGCGCCTCGCTGACGGGGGACAAGCAGAATGGCGAGGAGAAGGTGTCCGAGTCGGACCCCATGGTGCTGTCACGGCTCACTTCGTCCGACAGCTCGCAGGAGCCCTCGTCGCCTTCCTCACCCGTTGCGGGCGGCTGCTTATGCTGCGCCGAGGCGGGGGGGTCTGCCCCGGCCTCGTATGCGACCAAACCCTGGCTCTCTGTGGAGGAGCTGCAAGTGATGTTTCTGTCCTCATATTGTTCTTCCACTTGTGCGGCCGGTGGGCGGGAGTGCGGTCTGCAGGCAAAAAATTAAACAGGGCTGCTATCAATCATACCATGCTGTTGTGTGTACTTTCTTACAAATTGTCAGTTCTTAACCCTTGTGTTGTCTTGCGGGTCAAAAGTGACCCACTACCATGTTTAGCTGGAGAAAAAATATCTTAAACTACAGTTTTCCAACTTGAATCTTTATGACTTTTCTTAAATGGACCGCATCATCAGAAAAAGTGACTCTTTGTTTTTGTTTATCTTTCCATGTGGGCAGTACACCACTAGGGTACAAAGATTCTGATTCTTCTGACCCGTGAATTATAAAAGCATTTAAACACCAAACAAAAGTTTTATGATGGTTTGTGGTAAAAAAAAAAATAATAATAATAAATTGCATTGATGGTCACTGCTGATCGTCTTTTTGTATTGTGTAACAAAAAATACATGATAAAAATGAATTCAAGGATCTTTGTGCAGTTTGTCACTTTTTTACTCGTGACTGCCACCTTTGGCCCAAAGCGTAACTGCACCATCTGTGTCAGGCTCTTTCATGGTGCGCGTGCAAGTTCACATGCACGATCTTAACGCGACAGCCACAGTTGACAAACGAAGACATGACTTTAAATGAGGTGAGAAAAACTCTGCCCCTCCCCAAAGAAACTGTGGCGTGCGTGGGTCCGCACACTTTACTATAAAAGGGAAGATAATAGCTGATAGGTGCAGTCAGAGTAAAATAGTCAGTGCTCTTCGTACTCAAGTGGGCATCGGTGGAGCATGCATGATGTAGAAAAAGCTTTAATATTACCTTTCTAAACTGCACAATGCACCTTTAAAAATGATTCTATTTTTTTTTAATGGAGTTGAATTGATAAATAACAGATTGTTTCATCATGTAAAATAGATTTTGGATTTAAAATAAAAAAATACTGCTTTATTTTGGGGCTTTGGTAGGGCAGGTCAAAAATAACCCGTAGGACAAGGGGAGTAAACAGAATGTTAAGACCGCACAAGGGTTAAACTTTTATAGCTTCTAACAGAGGTTTTGTTCCTCCCAAGGGTGCCGTCTCATTTATCATCTCATGATTGCCAGGAGAAAGCATGGCAGCTGACTGACTCCTGACGCTCCCTACCGTCTGCCTCTCCGGCGCGCGTTTCGTCGGACGGGCGAGTTCTCAGGCGTGATGTAGCGCAGAGCCTCTTCGTCCTGCCTCTGGATGCGCGAGTTGGGCACCCAGGTCAGAATGAGAGTGGTGCCCAGGCTCTCGTCCTTCTCCACGTGCACGCACAGATAGCCTGCAGGGGTGCGTTGTCAGACAGACAATAGTGAGGACACGCGGAGAAGAGCAAATGCATAGGCACAAAATTGTAACACTGTAGTACAATCACAACAGTACAGTGGAACCTCAATGGTCAAGATGCATTATGGGACTACGTATTGTGACACTTAAGATTTTAAAAACAATCCATTCAATCATTTTCAATCACGCTTGAGCTGGAGCTTCTCTAAGCTGACCACAGTTGAGAGGAAGAATTCATCTTGGAATAGTCGCTAGTTGAAACAATTTAGAGTACTCAAAGCACTTAATTACATGTTTTTGGAATGCGAAATGATGCAGGAGCACATGGAGAACATGCAAACTCCATACCGGAAGACTGGAGCAAAGATTTTAACTCAAAACCAGAGAACTGTAAGGCAGACGTGCCAACAACTAGTTCACAGTGCCTTCCTATAACGGAAAATGAATTCAAACTTCTGCCATCATGAAACATTCAATAACTCTACAGGCAATGTTGAAGCTAATGGTACCTGCACATCAGAAGACTTTGAGAAGATTTGGAAAACGATCATCTCACAACTGCCCACATTTAAAGACAAGTTCTAGAGTTTTGAGTCTCAGAGTGAGATTCCACAAAGACTGTGAATTTTGCAGGGTCACTATTTACAAGACTACAACTAGATTCTTTAGGCATTTTTCTCCCACAAAGCAGATTTTTACAATCATTTTATTAATAGACAGAAACCTTCAAAATGGAGATGCAGAAGCTTTTGGCTAAAGTTGCCCGTGTTTATGCAGCAGTTTGTGCAGAAAAAAAAGGGAAAACACCAACAAGAAGAGTGAGCGTTGCAGAATGTGGGCACTGCTCTGGTTTGGTTCTATAACAGAATAGAATAGATTATTTTTTGTAATGACTTTATATTCTAATATCATCATTAATTATGTTCCACTCATCTCCAGCTTGCAAAGAACATAGACGCTGAGAGTTGAGCTAAAAGTCCGGACCACCAGCTCAATGGTCTGTACTCTATTAAAAGGCACGGGAGGTCAACAATAATATGTTCTATGCAGCCCTACTAGTCTAAATATGGCATTCTGATTAATATTGCGTTAGTGGAATAAGAGTTAAGCATCAAAATCCAGCCATTTTTATCCATCTTAGGGGGCGGCCATTTTGCCGCTTGATGTCCACTTAAGATGACATCAATGTTGCTCAGGTCTCAGGTAACAAGCAATCACAGCGCAGCTTCAGAAAACAGGTGAGCTGTGATTGGGTGTTCCCTAAACCCTGAGCAACATTGATGTCATTGATGTCAAAATGGCCGCCTCCTAAGAAGATGGCTGAATTTTGCTTCATAACTCATATTCCACAATTGTAATATTGATCCGAATATCATGTTTAGACTAGTGAGGTCACACATAATGTATTATTGTCAATAAAGGTTTAAGATTGACTTCCACTTTAAGTGGTGACCACACTATCAGGACAGAGTAGATAGAGAGGCTGAGCTACTCTGACCACAACTCTACCACCCATTCCTCTTTCTGGATGGTCCATATTCTTCGGGGCAGTCGCGTTTTCGCTAGTGTTTACCCTTCGTCCATGTCGCTCGTGAATGTTAGCTGTTTTGTTGGCGCTTATCTTTGGGTTGTCTGTTGTGTCACGTCACGCCAAAGACTTGCGATAACATCAAACACATTTGATATTGTCATGAAGCCATGACTAGGAAAAGGCTGACCTAAAACAGAAGAGATTACCACCTAAAAACTAAACAATCGACATGATGGGTGTACGCTGACACCAAAACTTTTTAAACTTCCTTCTGTCTGAGACTGTGAAAATCGTTGATCTCATGATTGAATGCGCTTAGGAGGATGAATACAACATTGAGGTTCCAATCTTTTCTTTATGATACAACTTGATAACTTGAAGTGTGACACTATGAGCGTAATCACGCAAACAGGTGCAAACCGACCTGGGTGGTGTTCTGCCATGCCCGGCAGCGGCTCAGCAGGGTGCACGCACACATTATTTTTGGAGTAAATGATCTCGCCATCCAGGCCCGAGCGCAGCGCCGCACCCGCCGCGCCGGGGTTGAACGTCAAGAGGTCGGAGGCCTTGGACGAGGCGCGCCGCAGGAGCCGACCCAGAGACATCTCCTCAGAAAGTGGGTCGCAGGGCCCATGCTCTGTGGAGGGTGCGAGAAATAAGAGGAAATTAGGTGACATTTCCTAAACACCACCCTAAACATCAGTCTTACTCTTCGTTGTTCCATTTCATTTTGCCTCCAGTGTTTGTGTAACTTTTGCTTGTCCCACCTTTAGTAAACAATAAGTGTACACACTAGTAAGCAACCATCACGTGTGCGCATACACAACCCTGAGTAACCTCACGTCTACTCGTGTGACAATCCAAGCGCGTATCAGCAGCCAACAGAAGTCACTTCACTTGTGTCAGCATGTGTGGAAGACAGCTGACTCTTCACTTGTCACCCTCGAGCAACACGACAAACAATTAACTGTTTTCTTTCTACTCGAGCTTACGCATTGATGTTCTTTCTCAAGACTTTTTGCCTGAATGTTTGCAGCTCGCTGTCAACTGAACTTGCCAGCATGTACTCCCTTCGTCCAAGGAATGTTCTCTTCGTCTTCCTCCTCACTCAGTATGTTTACCTCTGCCTTGCTGACTGAGCAAGCACCCCACTTCCTTAAGACGGGA
Source organism: Vanacampus margaritifer (assembly GCF_051991255.1). NCBI lineage: Eukaryota > Metazoa > Chordata > Actinopteri > Syngnathiformes > Syngnathidae > Vanacampus > Vanacampus margaritifer. Next base: position 27,966,884 of record NC_135433.1, read on the forward strand.
AGTGCCTCAGCAGGAAAGTTCAGAAGTGATTGCAGAGGAGAGAAGCACTATTAGAATTTTTCATGAACAACCACTGCAAGGAAAGTTATATTGCCTTAGGGACAACTGTGTGTGTGTCTGTGTGTGTGTGTGTGTGGGGGGGGGGGGGGTCAGTCGGTTGCTATGGTGTTGCACAGAAACGTGTCAGGTTGAGGAAGCAGAAGGACGCAGTTTTGACAGTGGTCACTCACAATTAATATTGTTTGCAATGAATTGTAACCTGCACAAAACATGATACATAAACTTGTAAATTACCTCACATACTGTATGTGCCGTATATGATGACACCCGGACAATGTCCTGTCACTCAATCTGTCTGCTTGCCACAAAGTCAGTCTTCTTTTAACAAATATTGCCATTGTTGGACACTCAGAATTACACGGCGGTGTCGGCGGATGCCCCCTGAGGTTTGCAACTCGACTGGTATTTTTGTTTTGTTTTTGTTTTTGGCATTTGTCAGCAAATGTGGTGAGGAAATAAATACTAAATATAAATACCACACTTTGAAGAAAAGTGTGAATTATCAAAACCATAGAAGCGAGTACTAATCTCTGTCATGGCTGGTCTTTTTGTTTTGTTTTTAATCACTGATTTCTAAGATACAAGCAAAATGATGTTACCCATTTGCTCACTCAGTATTATGTGTTCAATTTAAATGATGGAAATGAAGCTGTGTGTTTGCAAAATGTAAGTAATGTGCTAAATTAAATTATTTTCCTTTCGGCTTGTTCTGTTAAAGTGTTTAGTTTTATAGTAAACAAACTGGAGTGTAAATAAAAAAGACGCCATTACAAATGGACTCTTTTTGAAGACATGTTTACTAACTGCCAAGCTGCACAGGGACGCTCAATCAAGGAGGACTGAATGCAGTAATATAGAATGTACAGTATATGACAGGCTGATATTGAATTTCATAGTACTGTATCCAAAAGTTTTAGGCATCCGTGTACAGGTACAGACGTACAGTATCAGCTACTAGGGATGCACGATATTGGAAAATCATGCAATATGCGATATAGTTGCTGAAAACAGCGATAGATATTATTGCGATATTTAACATGTACCTAAAGAAATGATTTTATTATCTAATGAAATGATTACATTTTTTTCATGCAGCAAAATAAGCAAAATCGATGTATTCTTAGTTAATCAATTGTAATTACCTCTCGATAATGTTCAACTATTGGATGGCGGTGCACATTTAGTTAGCATCTGATTTAAATCTGAATATTGTGATATTGATATCTTTTCGATATATTGTGCAGCCCTATCGGCTACAGTACCAACATCGGCACATCTTTAATTTGTACTGTTAATAAATGAATTTATGATGGGGAGAAACTGACAATGGAAAAGGTGCATCATATTTTCACTATGTCCTACCCTACGCATAAAAATAAAAAATTCTACCTCACTGCTTCCACTGTAATGAGTCCAGTTTAACATGAACAGCAATGCTGAACGCTGAATGCTGTATACTGAACGCATACATTACATCAGTACAGAAAAAGATAGTCTATCCAACGAGGACATCGACTTGGTCCCAGAGCTGCTGTATTGTATCTTTTTAGAATGAAGAGGCCCCCCAACTGTGACATATTCCTTCCTGCTCTTTTATCTTGTGGTTATTTTGGTCTACAGGGACACTGTGGCCCACTCGGGTCAGTTGGATGGACTGGCTGCTTGTTGTTTCCATGGTACAGAGGGGTGTACTTTGGACCTGGAGGATACTTTGTTACTCAGTCCTGTAACATTTTAAATGGAATTTGACGCCAAAAGAAACAAGTGAACACAAGGTCACAAAAAGGTTCCAAGTTTCTCACCTTAGGCATCTTACTAGTCATACTGACATTTGGATAAATTAAATAAAAGACAACAAAAGGAACGTCCTAGTTGACAAAGAAGCCAGAAAAACAAGTTTTAGGTTACTGTGCATTTACAAGACACCTGCCAGGTGACTCATCTATCACTGGAGGATATTAGCAATTTCAGGAAGTGTTGATTCCAGCTTTGTCTTTTAATGAAGTTTTACCTATTTTAATGAAACCCATTCACAATGCCAATGCATTGACTTACGAGATCATCTGTACCTTTACCATGCTCATAACTTAAAACACTCATTTCTCACCTCATCCTTCCGTACTGAAATGAAGAGAAATGCCATTAGGTGTGTGCACCTTGGCCACCAGGGTGCAGTATAGAACATGCAGAGTATATATATATATATGTAGACAAGAGGAAAAAAAGCTGCTCAAGAAATTACAGTAATATTAGCCGTTTATCGCAGCGAATAAAGACATGAATGTGAGTATTGTTATATTGTCTTTCTGTATGTGTTCAACTTGCTGCACCATTTGTGATCAAATATCTTTCTGCATGTGTTGCTGCACCGTTTCTGTTAAAATATCCATTGCTGAAAGCATTACAACACCGCCACATCAAAGCTACTTTCCTTTGTGGGGCACATCCTGACCTGAATTATGTTTCGGAATATAAAATTCAGACTTTTCATTTTTTGCAAACGTTTTTTTTCTAAGTCTCAAATAAGTATCCAGTTCATCTGACACGATAACTAGAATGTATGTAAAACGTCTAATTTTAACACATATTCCTCAAACATTTAATAATAATCTGCTAGGTCAAAACAAATGCACTACTTATTTTGAATGACAAGAGGGGCTGTAGGAGCTGTGGTCAAATGATCAACTACATCTAATCATCGAATTAATCTACCAGCCACACTTTCAAACGTTTAGGATTTTTTCCCCTTTCATGTCAATGCAAGCTACTCTATTGCGTCTGATTGGTGTCCAAGACAATATGTCTGAAGTTGCAGAGGTCAAAGTTTAAATCATCTAAATAGCTTTTCACTACACTTTTCAACCAATCACTTTTCCATTTCTCACTGTCAAAACAAGTACCCTATTGATTTTGAATCTTGTCCAGTTCATCATGGCCAAAGTAGCAAAGGTCAATGGTCTAATCAGCACATGTTCATTAGTAATGCTCAAGCAGTCACACTTCTCAAACAATCAAGGTTAAATCAAGTGCCCTATTGATTTAAAAAGAGAAGAGTCACACCACTTTACCAGTCACTTTCAGGCAGTCTTTTTCAAACTTTAAGGGACGGTTTCCTCAATGTCACAAAGGCAGTAAGGCTCCAATCTTCAAAGGGTTGTAAATAAGATCTGACAAAACATGGCTGATGAAGCTGAGGCCACAGCTTGAAAAATACAATCTTCAAAGTACAATGTTGCTCGACGTGAGGAAGGGGGCAGCAAGGTAGTACTGTTTTCTGTTCATGTCACTGAAGGGAATCCCCCATTAAGGGTCCCTGTGGCTTCTGCTGGCTGTAGGCTAGCAGGAGGCCGGGAGACAGCAAATATTGGTCCATATCATCGACACAACCGGTACTTGACACGTTGCTTAACAAATATATTGTGCTGTTTTCCTCTCAATACTTTCAATGTCAGTACATGAGTTATTTGTTATGTCACGTCAGTTATTCATTAAAAGTTTATTTTAGGGAGAAAGGGTGGCTCTACTGCATCTAAATTTGCATGCAGTACATGATAGTTGGAGCGGGACACTTGATGTGCTAGTGCTTGCGTCAGCTGCAGGAAAGGACGTGGGTGAAAGTTAAATCAAGTGAGCGAGGCGTGTCACGTAGTAATAATGCCCGTGTTGTGGGTGGGCTGGGGTTGGTGGGGGTCTCCATCCTGAACTGTCAGGCAGCATCCGCCTGACATGACCACAACAGATAGGCCCACGGTAATACACCGACTCCATCTCATTTTACCTGGCTGGAAAAGCCTCATTTGACAATTCATATCGTCAGCAGCCTCAAAGGAGAACTTTAAAGTTAGTCCTTTTTTTTTTTTTAACCATGACACGTATAGCGTACAGGGGGAAAAAGACTCTTGGCGTGCACCTGTTTCAGAATCCAAATGAATGAGGAGCCAAGCGGTATCTAAGGACAAGAACGCGGACACGGCTCACCTTCGGTCCTGTCGCAGGAGTCTACAGCCCATGGTGGACGTCCATGTCAGACTGCAGCGTGAACCGGCGACGTGCCACAGCCTCTCTCCGGGAATTGCGCTCGGCGTTTACGGTTTACAAGTCTTGTTTGTCTCCCTGTGTGTTCAGTCTGTGACGGCATACATTTTCGCTGCTGCGCTGATGCTACCCCCTATTCCATGCAAGCAAATATTTCACTTCCGGATTGTACTTTCAAAGTAAACCCTACATGGCGGAATGAACATAGAACAGAGTCAAACACCACTGACGTTTAAGTTGAAAGGCACATTTTGTCATTTCCTACTTTTGAAAAATTTAACTTGACTTTCCGGCCAGACCACATCTGTCTCCAATCCACAAATCACCGATTCATGCATGTTTTTATTTTGTTTTGGGTGATTAATTGTATTTGTTGTTCATGTATGTTTGCCTATTTTGTTGAGTGTATATTTACAATAATTGTAAATTTGTAAATCAAAGAGAAATCACCGCTTCCGCAATGATTTTTATTGATCACATGATCATATGATCAGGAAGTAATGAATTGACAGACCACAAGGCAACGGCTGGTTTTGCTATGGCGTACGGAATACATGTTTTCCTTGTGATATTTTTACGTTTCTTTCTAGTTTCCTGCTTTTCACAGACCTATTTCCTGAACGACACGGAGGGTTTAGGACATGTCTTTGATGGAATTGGAGGATTGAGTGGTGGAGGGGCGACGACGCGTTTACTAGTCAATTATGCAGAGCCCTACCGAAGCCAGATCCTCGATTATCTTTTTAAACCAAATTTTGGTGCCTCGTTGCAGATCCTTAAAGTTGAAATAGGAGGAGATGCTCAAACTACAGATGGAACGGAACCATCGCACATGCACTATGAGGATGATGAGAACTACTTCCGAGGGTATGAATGGTGGCTCATGAAAGAGGCAAAGAAGAGGAATCCAAACATTATACTTATTGGCTTGCCCTGGGCATTTCCTGGTTGGATCGGCCATGGTAAGCAGTGGCCCTATGACTTTCCTGACGTCACTGCTACATATGTAGTCAAGTGGATCCTTGGTGCAAAGCACTTCCATGAACTCAACATCGACTATGTTGGGATTTGGAACGAGCGGAACTTTGACAGCAAGTATATCAAGCTGCTGCGGTACACTTTGGACAAAAGTGGCCTGGAGCGTGTCAGGATCATAGCCAATGACAACTTGTGGGAGCCTATTTCACAGTCTCTTCTGCTGGATCCAGAGCTCAGCAATGCTGTTGATGTGATTGGTTCTCACTACCCTGGCACTACCACTGTGATGGACGCCCTGAAGACAAGGAAGACGCTGTGGTCTTCAGAGGATTACAGCACATTCAACGATGATGTCGGAGGAGGCTGTTGGGCACGCATTCTCAACCAGAACTACATCAACGGATTCATGACCGCTACCATTTCTTGGAATTTAGTTGCCAGCTACTATGAGGAACTACCATTTGGAAGAGATGGGCTGATGACCGCGTCCGAACCCTGGAGCGGCAACTATGTCGTGGCGTCTCCTGTCTGGATTACAGCTCACACGTCACAGTTCACCAAGCCAGGATGGACGTACCTGAAGACTGTTGGACATTTGGCAAACGGCGGAAGTTATGTCGCCTTGACTGATGGGAAAGGAAATCTTACAGTTGTCATCGAAACGATGACCCATAATCATTCGTTGTGCATACGACCTCCACTCCCTCCGTACTCTGTGACCTCACAAAATGCAACCTTTCAGCTGAAAGGATCTTTTTCTTCCGTCAAGGAGTTGCAACTTTGGCGGTCCCAGTTTAACTTCAAGACAAAAAAGGCCATTTTTTTTGAGCGTCTAAGTCCACTGAAACTAAAGAATGGAAAATTTACCCTAAATCTGAATGAAGATGAGGTTTACACAGTAACCACAATGACAACGGGACAGAAGGGCAACTACCCAGATCCACCTGCTTCGTCCCCCTTCCCAAAGTACTACAAGGATGACTTTAATGTCCAAGATGCTCCCTTCTCAGAAGCTCCGAACTTCGCTGACCAGACTGGCGTCTTTGAATATTATACCAACCTGACAGATTCAGGGCCTCATGCCTTCACTTTACGTCAGGTTCTGACTCAACGGCCTATCTCTTGGGCAGCGGATGCAGATCAGACTATAAGTGTTATTGGTGATTATATGTGGCAGGATCTGAATGTTAAATGTGACGTCTTCATGGAGAGTGGAAAAACTGGTGGTGTTTTCATTGCAGCTAGGGTTAATAAAGGGGGACAGGTCATCCGTAGTGCCAAGGGAATATTTTTCTGGGTTTTTGCTGATGGAACATACAAAGTTACTAATGACCTTGCTGGTCTCACGATTCTGGCTGAAGGAGAATCTGGTACGAAAGCAGGTGACTGGCACACGCTATCACTCACTGTAACGGGCCAATTTGCATCAGGAAAGCTGAATGGTTATCAATTGTGGAAGAATGCTGTGGCACTGACACCAAAGAATGGCTGGGCTGCCATCGGGACACAATCATTTGAGCTGGCCCAGTTTGATAATTTTGCTATAACGCCAGTGATACAAGAAATAGTCACATTGTGACTGTTTGAGTGAATGAGATTAAAGGGGCAACAATGAATCCAGAACAAATTAATGATCAAAATAATTATTTTCAGCTATTTTGATAACGAATCATTGAGAGACCTTGTTTAACTTGAAATTGTCTAAATCCTCAGAATTTCACTCTCGACAGGAAATATTGTCACATTTCAGTTCTTCATGAAAGAAAAATTATTTTTTGTGTTTAATCAAAATATTATATTTGTTTTTATTTTGAAAAACAAGGTTCAACATTTGTTTGTTTTTTTGTGACACATTGCTGACTAAAACCAATAACTCATAATTAATTTGTACATTTTCTACACTGTGACTTTGAAATAATGTCATGTTTTGGAATAAAGGGATGGAAATCAAAATATTACAATAATCTTTAGTTGCAGCCCTATTATTTTAAGGCAGGTGTCTTTGATCAAAAGTTAAATAACTGTATATACAGTATATGTAAACACGGACAAAGCCTAATGTACAGTATTCTTGTCATCTTTCGAAGCTCAAGCTATTTTTCTCTATTCAATTTCCACTAAATTAGTAGAATACAGATGACTTGAAAATGAGTGTTTCCTCTTAGAAAAAAAAATCCCATTTGTAAGCCTTAATGAATTTAACATTTTAAGTCATCTTTATAATGCGCTTTCAAACAGCCTTAGCTGTCACGAAGCGCTTTACAGAAACACATAAAACATTAATAGCAATACAATCAACGATTTTTTTCATTCCTACATGCGCTTTGATGTTTGAAGCAGTTCTAGATGAAAGAGGAGAGAATCAACTTTCAGCAGTTGATCAGAGACTTCAACAGTTCACTTCCAAGCGCTAAACTTTCATCTCCACATCCCGCGGACAGCCATACACCTCCACGTTTTGCGTTGACATTCTCGTCCACAACCCCACCGCAATCCATCCAGTGCACCAGCGTAGACTGTCCAGCAGCGGACGAGCAAAAAAAGGAACTGTGTCAAATGATGCCCGTTCACTGGTGCAAAAAACACAAGCGACCCGCAGGTGACAGTCAGAATTAGTGCAACCGTCAAGCACTGACACTGTCCCTAATGTCTAGGCCAAAATGCAGAGTACAGTCCACTCCACGACGATGCATACAAGTAAACATGACAAGAAGAAGACAAAAATGTGTAACAATTAAACATAAAATGAGCTGTACAATATAGGATTCCTGGTAAAAGCATTGAATTCTGGTTAACATTAAGAGCCCACAACTGTTTCCTATCACTTCGGCCTTTAAACTCGTGTTGATTTTTTAAATACAATATTTGTATGCACAAATCTAAAAACGTTATGATAAAACGTGATCGGACAGTATAAAGTGCAACTTCCTACATACTTTTATACAATGTTATAAAACACAACATAACACTGCAATACTTTTTGTTCATAAACATTTTGATGCAGTTCTTACTACATTAATGCAGATGTAACTAATAGAGACCCATGAGAGTGTGAGAAGGAAATAAAATGTGTCCTTGTCTGATGATGAAATACTATGTACAATGGATGTTTTTTCTCTATTAAATTCAAAATACTTTAAAAAAAAATACACACATTTTAAAGGGCAAAAGTAGTCAATATTTGGCTCCAGTGTAGCAATGACAATCAAACGAGACAGAATAGAAAGCTGCTATGAATATACCTGCAACAACAAAAAACATCTCTTCAGTGGCATTATGGGTAATAGAAACCAGTGCATTATCATAGTGCCCATTGGACTGTAAACATCTTTGACATGGGCAAGGCCAAGCTGCTCACGTTTAAAACCTGTTGGAAGAAACCAAGTGTTATCCTTCAGGAAAGTCATGACTAATTTTGATGTTCAATTCCTAACCTTTGTATCGGCATTATATGTAAAATCCATGATTTTCTCCCCATTGGCTACCACGTATTGTGGTGGCGAGGGCACGCCGAACACCTGCATTCTTCTCAGTATGAGACCATCAAGGGCTCCATTTTGCCTGATGGGCTCGCTCACAAGTTGGGACTGAAACAGTGAGGTATTAAAGATGTCACCCGTACTTAAAGATAACTAGCAGGCTAGCCATTATGTTTTGCTAACTGGCTATTACCAGACAACCTAACCAAACGTTTTATACATACATGCCTCTATTGAAAAGTACCGAAACTTTGGCCATATATTTGGCAGTGCAACCCCAAGCACAAGTTATTTCAGTTCCAAAGTTTAACCACGGACTTTACCTACATGCCCAGCAGTGAAGATGGCGTAACAATAACTTCCTTTTTCAAAGGTATCGATACTGTCGCCGTCATCCCAGAACAAGTCCCCCTGGGCCGAGCCTCCCGCTGACAACGCTACCGTCAGGAGGAAAGGGTTTCTGCGTGAGACTGTTGTCGTTAAAGCTGGCTCCTGTAAGAGAGAGGAGATATTCATATGAATTCATTCGTAAATTGCTTGTCTTCATATAACCCTGGGTGGTATTTGTCCCATTTTTTTTTTATGTATTTGATGTGTTATAACTTATTACATCAAAGAAAAAGTATTAAAATCAAACAAAAGGAAGCTAAAAATTACAGCAGATTGTCTCGACATTTAGAGGTTCAAAATAGCACCATGTGGTAATTTCTAAATTATTGCAAATGGGAGAGGGAGATTTATATATCAATATAACATGCTCATTTGTATCCCATTATAAATTATAATTTTGATATACTTTGACAAACAGGCACGCATAAAAAAAATGCTGTTATGATTTACTGATAGGCTCATAGCACAATACTGCTCCCCCCTCCTCCAAAAAACAAAAAAATAAAATATGAATATATGTATGAATAGGTCTGATGCCACTGAACATTTTGAGTAGATGAAAATAAAAATGTATTCATTATTGACTTAGTTATCACACTTCAAGAGTATAGGTGACAGGTCCAGAAAGTAAAAACCCAGCCCTTAGCCCCAGATGCTAGCTAGCTCCCTAGCTAGCTCCCATGGTGCTTGTTTGCCTGCTAGCTAGCATCAGGGGCTAAAGCCAAACTGTGGCTGGGTTTTGCCACCTCTGTTCAAAACTACCACAAGCCTAGTAAATAAATAAATAAATAAATAAATAAATAAATACGACCCACGACTTAGCCAAAACAAACAAACAAATTAATTTGTACTGCATCTTTAAGAAACAACCATTTAGCACAGATAGTAAAGAAAATATTTGGCTTGACTCTCTTTATGAACAGATTCCAACTAAAAGTAATGTGATTCATCTCATATATGCAGATTTTCGACCAATCCCACTTTTCTACTCACCTTTTTCAGACTTTAATCTTATTTTCCCCACTCCACTGTCACAACAAGTCATTTTAGTGGGTAATAATTTCTCAAATCTGTATTCGTTGTTATACATCGATAACTGTATTGTTGCTTCCAGTGGCAATTTTCCATTAAGTGCAGTGCCCCACCACAAACAGCAGATGGTGCTTTGGTAAAATAAACTGCTTTAGGAGTTAACTCAATCGCAAAATAAAGTACCGGAACATACCCTATTTCTTTAAATATGGACCATCATTCTGCTGTGCAAATTCTAATACAAACGGTTGCCTCTGTGAATTTCAGTAATAAAATGCCCTTTGCCACCATTCTGTCTTAATCCAAATGGTTATAGTGGTAGACCAACCTGCTGGGGGACAATGTGTCCCTCCCTCACGTGGATGTTAATGATGTCCAAGGGCGCAGACAGAAGCAGGTACTCGCCTTTACTGTACGACGGCTGACCCTGACAAAGAACAGATCATTTTGGGTTATGTGTTAATGCAAGGGATGAGATTCATGAATCAAAGCTTGCGCAGCTCACACTATGCAGATTGTACCAAGTCCCGGGAGGCATATAAGCAGCCACCTCCACTGCACCCTCCTCCAAAGCTGGGCTGATGAGGAGACAACTCCCCCAGAGGAATTGTCTGTCTATCATCTGACAGTGAGGGTCAGTGGGAAACCTGAAATGACAAACATGATGAGGGAAAATGAGGAAGGGGTAGGCAAATCAATTTTTTTGTATTTTATTTAATTTCATTTCATTTCATATTTCTATCAAAATATAGTTGGAGGTGTCACAAAAGCCAAAAATGTTAGCCTCAAATTTTTTTATTATTTTTTTAGATTTCAACAGAGACGTTGCCCATCGCTGTTCTTGGAAAAAGAGTGTGTTAGGGTGACATACTCCATGAAGAGAGGCCTTGCCACCGTGTCACCAGAAATGTGCGCGTGATGGAAGAGCGTGTAGAGAAACGGGAGGAGAGCGTAGCGAAGATTCAGCGCGCTCCGCATGGCCGCCTGGGCCTTCTGCCCGAATACGAAAGGCTCCTGAGGCTGTGGAGTGCGACCGTTAGGACAACAGAAAACATACAGCGGTACAATACGTCATGACGGCGCGTGCGTCTCACTGCATATGGCCGATCGTTATGGTTCCTCATAAACGGGTAGAAGGCCCCGAGCTGCATCCAGCGCACGCACAACTCCTCGGTGGTGTCGCCTCCGAAGCCGCAGACGTCCGCGCCCACCAGGGGGACCCCGAAGAGGTTGAACTTCAGCACCGCTGAGAGGGAAATGTGCACAACGTCAACACAGTGGAAGATTGTGTTTCAAGATACAAGCCGAAGATATCAGCACTACATGATGGTAGCGTACTCAACTCACTTCACGTCAACAAGCAGCAGTTTGAAAGAGAGGGAACATTCTTATTAAGAAGAACCGTGTATTCAAAATCACCACAAAACTTTGCCTTTGGAAAGTTTACTAGCTAACAACGCAAAACTCCATAGACAGGCTAACGAATCGCACTAAAGTTACAGTGTTAACGTTGAACATGAATGGGGGGCTAGGCAAAATGGCGGAAAAATGTATCACAACAAGTATTTCATATCAGTTGATATCAATCTTTTTCTTTTTTCTTTTTTAAACCTTAGGTCAGTGGTGTAGTGGTCCCTGGAGAAGTGAGTATACTCTCAATTTTCACCAGTTTTTTTTTTTTTAAGTAGTCCAGAAAATCTTTTAACAGTGCCATGTAAGAATTAAAAATCCGTCATTTGTACTTGCCCACAATAATAAAATTATCATGACTTGTTAAGAACAGTTTGGTAGCACAAGCAGCCTGAAATCATGACAAACATAAAGTATATGTTATAAAACAAATGACAATATTTAGTGAACAATGAACAAATAATAGTGAAAAACAGTCTGGTTAGACTTCAGTATTGTTTTGTGCTGAATCTTAAACTATTTGTCCCAATTCTTGTATTTTTATTTACCGGTACTTAAAAATCAAGTACCAGCCTAGCTACTATAAAACTTAACTAGAGCATGTGGTTAGTGTGTAACCGGCAGCACCGAACCCGGGGATCAAACCCACATCGCGATCAAGTATCCAGTGTATGAGGGCAAATCAGTTCACCTAAGCTAAATTTATGGCTCACCATTATGGCACGGGGGAGCATTTGAAGGGCTGTTTTCCTCGACATGGCCTGTCCTACTCTGCCTCCGATTGGCTCATCAGTCTTCATGCCAAAGGGTAGCCAATCTAATCAGCGTAGGCAGGGGGGTACCAGCCAATTAGAGGCAGAGGAGGGTAGGCCATGGCTGAACGGTGTACATCATGAGAGATTTCCAAGTGGGTTGACTTAATACTGACTGAAAAAGAAGCGGGTATTTTTGCGAGTGTATCAAACACTCACAAGGTATGGAGTATCTAAGTTGCTCCCAGTTGCTTCTGACGTCTCCCGTCCACACTCCGGAGAAGCGTCCGATACTTGGGAAGGAAGAGCGAGACAAGACAAACGGCCTCTTGCCGCGCGCTTTCACCAGAGCACTGTCAATGGCAACAATCGTAGACTGTAATACCACAACACACACACTGCATTTCCTTAATCAGGGGATGTCCTCCTAAAAACACCCACTTAAGACAAATAAGTACATCATTTGTGAGATTTTGCTTTAAACTCCAAATGACACCTTTACAGATGTCATGTCTGCTGTTTGTCGATATGCTGTAATAGTGTCTATTGTGTCACATGTCGTTATCAGTCCAAATAAAAGGAAATATTGTACATTTGTAATCTAACAGGGGACAGAGGGGTCTATTTAAGGTGAGGCGTTAATTTATAATTATAATATAATAAATTGGGTCACTACTGTATTTTCTCAAAGAGAGGCTGTACTCATAATATACAATACATGGTGCCTCACAGTTGCAGGATGTGGTATTCACTTAAGACAATGATAATTATCTGTATTTATCGACCAATTTGACGCCATACAGTTAAACCAGATAATCGAGAAGTCTGCAGATAATAATAGACTTGCCGCGTTGGTTCATCTGTTTGTGGCTCTAGTTGTGCCCAACTCCTCAACCCCTCCCCTCTCCTATGGTAGTGTCGCATATTTGTGATGTCATAATGCGCGTGACCTCGTGGTGGCAGAAGATGCATCACAGCGACATGGCAGTCGCCAGTGTGGACTTTCTTTCCTGTGTCTCACCAAAATGCTACCATCGCAGTTTTTTGTTGCATTTTTAAAACATGACTTTTGTTTTGGCAAACTCAAAATGAGCTACTGCCGGTTGTCTTTGAAGCAGAGTTATCAATAAAATTCAGCTTCATGGTGCTTTACACAATGTTTCAATGTATTTGTACATGTTAGACTTCTAGTAGGACTCGAAAGTATATTTGTCCATCCATCATCTACCGCTTATCCGGGGGTCGGGTCGCGCGGGCAGCAGCTTTAGCAGGGAAGCCCAGATTTCCCTCTCCCCAGCCACTTCAGCCAGCACCTCCGACGGGATCCCAAGGCGTTCCCAGGCCAGCCAAGAGACATAGTCTCTCCAGCGTGTCCTGGGTCGTTCCCGGGGCCTCCCGCCGGTGGGACATGCCCGGAACACCTCTCCAGGGAGGGGTCCATGCCCGAGCCACCTCAACGGGTTCCTCTCAACGCGGAGGAGTAGCGGCTCGACACTGAGTCCCTCCCGGATGACCGAGCTTCTCACCATATCTCTAAGGGAGAGCCGGCTACCCTGCGGAGGAAACTCATTTCGGCCGCTTGTATCCGGGATCTTGTTCTTTCAGTCACAACCCACAGCTCGTGACCATAGGTGAGGGTAGGAACGTAGATCGACCGGTAAATCGAGAGCTTTGCCTTTCGTTTTAGCTCCTTCTTTACCACAACAGACCGATACAGAGTCCGCATCACTGCAGACGCTGCATCGATCCGCCTGTCGAGCTCCCGCTCCAACCTACCCTGACTTGTGAACAATGGAAGCGCGGAACATGGTCCACTCGGACTCAATGTCCCCCGCTTCCCTCAGGATAAGGGAGAAGTTCTGCCAGAGGTGGGTGTTGAAACTCTTTCTGACAGGGGATTCTGCCAGACGTTCCATGCAGACCCTCACAATACGTTTGGGTCTGCCCGGTCGGACCAGCATCTTACCCCACCGTCGGAGTCAACACACCACCAGGTGGTGATCAGTTGACAGCTCCGCCCCTCTCTTAACCAGAGTGTCCAACACATGCGGCCGCAAATCCGATGACACGACTACAAAGTCGATCATCGAACTGTGGCCTAGGGTGTCCTGGTGCCAAGTGCACCCTTGTGTTTGAACATGGTGTTCGTTATGGTCAATCCGTGGCGAGCACAGAAGTCCAATAACAAAACACCACTCGGGCTCTGAACAGGGGGGCCGTTCCTCCCAATCACGCCCCTCCAGGTATCACTGTCACGTACCCACGTGAGCGTTGAAGTCTCTCAGCAGAACGAGGGAGTCCCCAGGGGGAGCGCTCTCCAGAAAGGACTCCAGAAAGGGTGGGTACTCTTAGCTGCTGTTCAGTGCATAAAGCACAAACAACAGTCAGGACCCGTCCCCCGACCCGAAAGCGGAGGGAGGCTACCCTCTCGTTCACGGGGTAAACCCCAACGCCTAGCCGGGGGGGCAATGAGTATGCCCACACCTGCTCTGCGCCTCTCACTGTGGGCAACTCCAGAGTGGAAGAGAGTCCAGACACTCTCAAGAGGATTGGTACCAGAGTCCAAGCCGTGTGTGGAGGAGAGTCAGACTATATCTAGTCGGAATTTCTCTGCCTCACACAGCAGCTCGTGCTCCTTCCCCGCCAGAGAGGTGACATTCCATGTCCCCAGAGCTAGCTTCAGTAGCCGAGGGTCGGACCGCCAAGGCTGCCACCCAACTCACTGTACACCCAACCCCTTTGCCCCCTTCCACAGGTGGTGAGCCCATGGGAAGGGGGACCCACGTTGCCTTTTCGCGCAGTGCCTGGCCGGGCCCCATGGGCATAGGCCCTGCCACCAGACGCTCGCCTTGGAGCCCCACCTCCAGGCCTGGCTCCAGAGAGGAGCCCCGGTGACCCGCGTCCGGGCAAGGGTAACCACGATCCAAAACTTACATTCATCATAGGGGTCTTTTGAGCCAAGCTTTGTCTGGTCCCTCACCTAGGACCTGTTTGCCATGGGTGACCCTACCAGAGGCATGTATCCCCAGACAACATAGCTCCTAGGCTCATTGGGACACACAAACCCCTCCACCACGATAAGGTAATGACTCACGGAGGAGAAGTATATTTGTATTCAATTTTTTGTATTATAATTTTGCAAACAATTATCGGCTTACTTATCGGTTATCGACATCGACACTTTCTAAATGATTGGTTTATTGGTATCGGTTCAAAATAGCATTATCGTGCATCCCTAAAATGAATGGTTATGTGTATTCCCGCGCGGGTGATAACGTGCATTCCACATATCGTTTGCGTCAGGCTAAAACATCCTCTGTCAAAATTTTGTAAATCTCCTATTTTTCCACAAATCTATACTATTGGAGTGGCTCTCCTTTCCCACATCCTGCATCACAGTAAGTACACTGTAAAAAGCTATCAAAAATGATTGATAAAGCCTGTGAACCCCATGAGCCATTTTAAACCCCTTGGGACCCATAGATGATTGCAGTACACATGACATATTTGCGTGTCTAAACCAATTAAAAAAACGCATCATTTGGATGATGTCAACACTTCTGGTTCATGATTGGATCCTAGCTATAACCAATCACACTGGCAAGTTTATTTGCATAATGTTCATGTTAAAAATGTCACATATGAGCTTGGTAAGTTTACAACACGCCGTTACAGCCATACTATCCTGGTGTCCATTATAACAAATAAAAACATGAGATAACACCCCTCCCCCACCCACAAAAAAAAAAATGTTGTTCTTATGTGGGAAAAGTACGGAAGCGTATTGCATTCACTTGGAAGAAAAAAAAAGCTCCTGTTTTTCTGACTAATTTTTGGGGGGAGCTTTGTTTTTTTGAGTATTTTTTTTATTTCATTTTCTGTTTTTCAGAATATTTTTTTCTGTTTTACTGAATATTTTTTACTGTCAAAAAAAATATTCTGACAAACAGGCTGAAAAAAATCTTTATTTAAAAAAATAAATAAAATTTTAAAAAAGAAGAAAAAAATACTCCGGAAAACCGAACACCAGCTCTGTTTTTCTGAGTATTTTTTTTTTTAACCTCTGAACTCCAATTGACTTATTGCAGACTCGCTAATAGCGGAAGCGGACACTTCCCGCATACCTCCATATGCAATAAGATGGTCATGTTTACTTACTGGCTCTCAATAGAGGAATGAAAGTGTATACTGTATTATGGTTTGTTCTCTAATCTCTGAGGGAAAACCCCTTTAAAAAAAAAATCTGAAAAACAGAAAAATAATTATTTTATAAAACAGGGAACAATTCCTCAAAAAAAATGAGAAAAACATAGAAAATATTTTTTTAACAAAAAAAAACTCAAAATACAGAAAAAAAATCAATAAAACAGAAAAAAATACTCAAAAAAAACCAAAGCTCCCCCCCAAAAACTATCAGAAAAACAGGACTTTTTTTTTTCAAGTGAATGCAATACGTTTCCGTAGAAAAGAGTCAAATTCAGTTAAAAAAAAAATATATATAGATATAATAAGCCCAGCTGAGAAAATGTGGGTCTGAAGGGGTTAACCAACCTGTGAGTGGCAAAAGCTTCAGTCAGTCCGTACATGTTGTGCAGGTTGTAGTGAGTGGACAGATTTTGCTGAGCTGACATACAAAGAGTGAAAGAGCTCAAGCGGCCTCCGACCACCCCTGTTTGGGGGACACACACAAAAATATTAAACTAAAAGTTCTATTCCTATTTCATGTATTTTATACACTGTTTTGTCTTGACCCATCTATTATATCCATAGTGATATCCAAATGACCATATAAGGACAGTAGCGTTGCTGACTTACTGGGTGTGTATGGTGGGTTCTCAAGATCTGTGTCAGGACAACCCTCCACTGAGCCCGACTCGAAACTGACTGGTTCGTTCATGTCCTGTGTGGACGGACACAAGACACACAGATGCAAAACAAGCATTTGTGTTCATATTCACACCTAAGGACAATTTCTGTCTTCATTTAACCTAACATACATGTTTGTGTGTGTACAGTATATTCTTACAATCCATAATCCGTCCACTGGCACTTTAGAATAAAAAGCCACAATGCAGTCTTCCCACCATTGTCTGGTCTCCGGGTTGGTAAAGTCTGGAAAGGCTGTCGCACCAGGCCAAACCTGAAGGCGGGAAATGCGTTGATCTTACAATTATTTACATGGTAAATGAAAGACTTTCAAGTTGAAGTCCAACCTTGCCAATTAGGAGTTGACCAGTGGCATTTTTGATGAATACGTCTCGTTTGAGTCCATCATCGAAGGGATGGTATGTTCCTGGAGGACTTGTCGTGCTGATCCCAGGATCCTAGAGAGGAACACAACACACACACGCTACATTTTGAGGAGTGTCATATCGCCACCTACTGGGGACAAACAGTTAGCAAATGGTTGAAAGTGTTCCCCACCAGGATGAGGATGTACTTCAAGCCTCTTTGGTGGAATTCCTCCACCATCTCTTCAATGTCCCCAAATTGCAGCGGGTCATTGGTGAAGACTCTGCCTTTGTTTGCGTAATCCAGGTCATTCCACTGCACATCCTAAAAATAAAAAATAAAGAAAGCTCTTATCAGATGACAACACCGGATGAATGCGCACTGTTGTTTTGTAAAAAAAAATTGTGATACTTTGGATTTATATAAGACAATACATTGTATTGCCACGGACCAATGGAAAGTTTGTAACTACACATTTATACGAGTTTTATTGTTTGCCCAAAACGACGACAATTAATTTAATTTAAAAAAAATTTGAGTTACATGTTTTTTAATAGATCGTGACATATCATGAACACATATATGGAAGAGACAATACATAAATATGATCAATTCCTACACACTCAAATTAAATAATTAGAATTGTTTCAAATTGTAAACAAAATTATTGTAGTAGTGGTAGTAGTAGTAATTCAATTATTTTGTTAATATTGCAATTGTGTTCTGAATAAAAATAGATAACTGTTTTGCACAGTAGACACATATTTGTATATTATTAAGTAGGGTGATATATTCATATAAAAAAATTTGTTTTTATCAATAACCAAATATTAACATTAACTATACTTATTCAAAATATGGTCTACTAAATTATGAATTAATTAATAATTAATTTGGCTTTTTTTGTGAAGAGACCATAAATCTTAAAATTATTTAATTCAAATCATTAATACTTAATTTGTCTAATGCTAAATTTGGAACTAAAACATTTTCATATGCAGTAATAAAACAGTTTACACAAGTTCAAATATTAAAAATTACAATACAAAAATACAGGATATTGTTATTCATTGAGTATTACTAAAACATTTATTTAATTATTTTATACTGTATAATTATCTATTTATTTATTATTAGCAACCACTGATTTTGCACAGGCTAAAAAAAATGTGAATGCAAAATACACACCAACAAAAAACACGGCCTTTGCATGCAACATGAACGTACCATGGGCAAGTTAGCATCGTGCATGCGCTGAGCCACCTGACGGGTTACATTAGTGCTTTTGTAGCCCCAGCGACACAGGTGGAAGCCCAGGGACCAATAAGGAGGCATCATGGGATAACCTACAGAAGGATATCTTTAAAAAAAATCTGTCTTTGAACACTGACTTATTTCTGTTCCTCACAGGCGGGTTGTTGCTGACTTGGCGTACCGTACCGATAATTTGCAAATATTGACGTGTGACAGTTTGAGCGTCGGGACCCATGAAGATGTACAGGTCTAGGATTCCGCCTGTGGACACCCACGTGAGAGCTGGTAGAGGTTGCAAGATCACCTCTAGACACACACACACACATGTAGAGTTAGGAGAAAACGTGTGAAAATAAAAGTAGCTCTTACTGAACAAAGTCATCACCGATTGCATTGCTGTTAAGAAGGAACACCCCGTGTGCGAATCCGTCTCCCTCCTGTACCACATAGAAAGGGTGCGAGCCGTAGAGGTTTGCATCGGCCTGGAGAAAAGAGAATACAGTACAACAAACCCTCACTATAGAGAAGATTATTAACAGTGAAAAGGATTAGACAAAATGCCTATTTTTCAGTCTTACTCAAAGTTTAGTTCCAATTTTGACCTGGAGGGGGCAGTTGATTACTGTGCTCAGCACTTTATATGATTATTTTCTATCTGTTTTATATCTAGCCATACTATGGTTGATTTTAAATGAATAAAGCATACTCACGTGAGGAGCCATGTCCCTGTTCCAGAGAACCAGGGAGGTCCAGTTAAGGTCCAGGGAGAGAGACGTGTAATGCTCCCCGAGGCCTGACACCAGCGAGGAGGCCAGAGTGGTGGACAGCTGCAGGTACTGGTCGGCAAAAAAAAGAGGAGCCACCGTGCTATTCATGCTAAATGACAGAACAGAGCATTACATTACATTAGAATGATGATGATGATTTTTTCACCCCCAGGGCCAATAAAACTGCTTATTAGTAGTCAAGGAGGCCGATAACTGATATTTGGAGCCGATAAAATGCAAACGTCCATTTAGATCAGTGATTCTGACAAACGCCAGCTAGTGGGCCGCAAAATCATTTTAATTTTCTAACTGTGGTCCGTGAAGGCATCGTCCCTGCCGATTACCATCATACATTCCTCATGGAGTCTGCTTCTGAGTCTGTTTGACCAAACACATGTACATTTGTGGTCTGCTAGAGGTCATTTTGCATGGCTCCGGCTCCTCCTGTTCCTCCCTGCATAAAGGCGGAGGCCCCAGACCTGAATCCATCTGAAGGACCACATGCATTAAAGAGCCTCTTTTTGACTTAAAAGTATATCAAGTCATCAAAACAGCCTGTAGTGCATTTTTCCACTTTGACTTTGATTGTGGCTCCATAGCCATTGTATGATTGAGTACATTCAACTATGTTAAAAAACATAGTATTTAATAAAAAGATTTCATTCATTCAGATCTAGGATGTGTTGTTTTAGTGTACCCTTTATTTTTGAGCAGTGTCCGTACAAAACCTTCAGAAAAAAATAAAACAAACAAAAAATGTCAGCCTGTTAGAACAGTTCAACTTTAATATGGGTTAATCAGAGGGACTTTAAATGGCACCAGGAGTGTAACGAGTCCCATTTAAAGGGGAAGTCAAGAAAAAAATTGTCTTTGCAAAATGTTCTCGGAGCCCCCATTAGTCTAAACAATAATAGGGGGCAGGAGAAAATGTCATTGCCCTGAGAAGGATGAAAACAGGTGGAATAATCTATGTTAACAATGAAATATTAATCAGAAAACCATGTTTAGACTAGTGGAGGCACAAGGAACATATTATTGCAAAGAAAGTTTTTGACTTCAGTTTAACTCATTCACTGCCATTGACGGCTATAAACGTCAAAAATTAATTTTAACTATTTCTATTAGTTTAACATTTTTTTCCCCACTTTTGTTAACAAAAGTATGAAAACCTCCAATTTTTTTAAATTGTACATTTAGAGCAGATATGAAATTTGTGATTAATTGCGAGTTAACTAGTGAAGTCACGCGATTAATTACAATTTAAAAAATGAATCGCCTCTTGTCCCTAATTTTTTTATAATCTTTTTTTTAATTTATGGCAGTAAATGAGTTAACACAAGTTTGAATGTGATTGGTTAATTCTGAACAGAACATTCCAGTTGCGAAAGGGTACACACACTTATGAAACCACATTATCTTGATTGATTTTTTAAAATATTTTTTACTTCCCCTTTTAAAAAGATTAAAATAAACTTCAATTGAGATGTACACATTAGAGGTCATACTCATGGTGGGAAAAAAAAACTGACAGCGATGTAGGTGTTTTCTCTTCACTGTACTCTGTCTCAGTTCATACAGTCTGGTTACAGTTGAGCCCATTTGTACCTCATTGCTAACCAAAACAGCAGTACCTGTTTGTGGATGCATTTGGCTTTAAATACTCACATGACCCTTCCATTGGATGCACGCCTCACAATGAATCCAAATGGATTGGACTGGTACTCAATGGTATACAGGGCATCTTGGCTACTGGTTTTCCCCTTAGGGACACCGGCTGGGAGTTCAACTTCATAGCGGTCAGACCATCGATCCTTCAACTGCATAGAAAAGAAAGCACATATTTGGTGAAACTGAGATTATTACAGTAGATTCATTGTCAGGGGGGAGGTGGTTCTCACTGTGAGGTGCAAGCAGCCTTCAGACTCTTGAGTTTCTTCCAGGTGAAGAGTGGCCACATCTCGGGGCAGGTAAGAGGAGGAGGCGCGGGTCAAAGTAGCAGTCCTGCCTCGCAGCGTGGGCGTCAGGCCACTCATTTTGTAGCCCGGGTACGAATGGGGGTAGAAGCACCAGGGAGCTTTTGATGAGTCGTTGAGGGGAGAGTAACAGCAAGCCCGCTCTTCACACTCCCGCCTACTGAGCGCTCGGTCCCGGGCACAGTCGAATCGTCTCTCCGGGGACATGACGCACCGGGATGGTTGGACCGCAACATAATTGTCTGGTGGTTCGAGTCTATCACGGAGGGTGGTCTTTTCTGGCTCGCCATTTCGAACCAGTTTGCTGTCAAGAATGAGCACGTGACTAAAATCGGAGAATGAATAAAATGCTAAAGCCAGAAGCGCGGCTCCGGTTAGCTTGCCCGACAGAGCCATAGTGGTCATACAAAGTTCTAAACTGGTTAAAAGTGCATTTAGCAGAGGTCGATTACTGGCGTGGTAACAAAACAAAACAAAGTGCTCCAATGACCCGCGACACAACAGCCAACGACGGCAAGCGAGGTAGGTCAAAATAAAATGGCAGGAATGTAAGATGACTAACTGCTTATATATAATTTGTGCCAAATATACTCAACGGTTAATATTATAATATATTAAGAGTTCAAAATATTAATATCGTAACAATGTAAAGCAGGGGAGCGCATTTTTATCTATTTAAATATTAACCATTCCTGTAACGTTTGTTGCATTAAAGTTATTTCCCCATAACATGTAATATTTAATCGAAACGACTCTCCGGGGACATAACTGTATTGGATTTAATTGATTTAGTGTAAATGCACAAAATATTACTGAAACAATTTACGTTTATCAATTACATAATATTCATTTAAATGCTGGCATACCTTGCAAGTTTGGCCCCCCCGATCGAAACCCGAGTGGTGTTTTGTTACTGGACTTCTGTGCTCGCCACGGACTGTCCATGACGAACACCATGTTCAAGCACAAGAGTGTCCATATGTGCACCTGGCACCAGGACACCCTAGGCCGTAGTTCGATGATCGACTTTGTAGTCGTGTCATCGGACTTGCGGCCGTATGTGTTGGACACTCGGGTTAAGAGAGGGGCGGAGCTGTCAACTGATCACCACCTGGTGGTGTGTTGGCTCCGATGGCGGGGTAAGATGCCGGTCCGACCAGGCAGGCCCAAACGTACTGTGAGGGTCTGCTGGGAACGTCTGGCAGAATCCCCTGTCAGAAAGAGTTTCAACGCCCATCTCCGGCAGAGCTTCTCCATTGTCCCGGGGGAGGCGGGGGACATTGAGTCCGAGTGGACCATGTTCCGCGCTTCAATTGTTGAGGCGGCCGATCGGAGCTGTGGCCGTAAGGTGGTTGGTGCCTGTCGTGGCGGCAATCCTCGAACCCGCTGGTGGACACCAGCGGTAAGGGATGCCGTCAAGCTGAAGAAGGAGTCCTATCGGGCCTTTTTGGCCTGTGGGACTCCGGAGGCTGCTGACGGGTACCGGCTGGCCAAGCGGAATGCGGCTTTGGCGGTCGCTGAGGCAAAAACTCGGGCATGGGAGGAGTTCGGTGAGGCCATGGAAAACGACTTCCGGACGGCTTCGAGGAAATTCTGGTCCACCATCCGGCGTCTCAGGAGAGGAAAGCAGTGCACCGTTAACACTGTGTATAGTGGAGACGGAGTGCTGTTGACCTCGACTCGGGACGTCGTGAACCGGTGGGGAGAGTACTTCGAAGACCTCCTCAATTCCACCAACACGCCTTCCTTTGAGGAAGCAGGGTCTGGGGACTCTGAAGTGGGCTCCCCTATCTCAGTGGTCGAAGTCGCCGAGGTGGTTGGAAAGCTTCTCGGTGGCAGGGCCTCGGGGGTGGATGAGATCCGCCCGGAGTTCCTGAAGGCTCTGGATGTTGTGGGGCTGTCGTGGTTGACACGTCTCTGCAGCATCGCGTGGACATCGGGGACGGTGCCTCTGGATTGGCAGACCGGGGTGGTGGTTCCCCTTTTTAAGAAGGGGGACCGGAGGGTGTGTTCCAACTTTAGAGGGATCACACTCCTCAGCCTCCCAGGTAAGGTCTATTCAGGGGTGCTGGAGAGGAGGGTCCGTCGGGAGGTCGAATCTCGGATCCAGGAGGAGCAGTGTGGTTTTCGTCCCGGCCGTGGAACAGTGGACCAGCTCTACACCCTCAGCAGGATCCTCGAGGGTGCGTGGGAATTCGCCCAACCAGTCCACATGTGCTTTGTGGACTTGGAGAAGGCGTTTGACCGTGTACCTCGGGGAGTTCTGTGGGGGGTGCTTCGGGAGTATGGGTTACCGAGCCCCCTGATACGGGCCATTCGGTCCCTGTACGACCGATGTCAGAGTCTGGTCCGCATTGCCGGCAGTAAGTCGAATTTGTTTCCGGTGAGGGTTGGACTCCGCCAAGGTTGCCCTTTGTCACCGATTCTGTTCATAACTTTTATGGACAGAATTTCTAGGCGTAGCCGAGGCGTTGAGGGGGTCCGGTTTGGTGGCCTCAGCATTGCATCTCTGCTTTTTGCAGATGATGTGGTGCTGTTGGCTTCTTCAAGCCGTGACCTCCAGCTCTCACTGGAGCGGTTCGCAGCCGAGTGTGAAGCGGTTGGGATGAGGATCAGCACCTCCAAATCCGAGACCATGGTCCTCAGTCGGAAAAGGGTGGAGTGCCCTCTCCGGGTCGGGGAGGAGGTCCTGCCCCAAGTGGAGGAGTTCAAGTATCTTGGGGTCTTGTTCACGAGTGAGGGTAGGTTAGAGCGGGAGATCGACAGGCGGATCGGTGCAGCGTCTGCAGTGATGCGGACGCTGTATCGGTCCGTTGTGGTGAAGAAGGAGCTGAGCCGAAAGGCGAAGCTCTCGATTTACCGGTCGATCTACGTTCCTACCCTCACCTATGGTCACGAGCTGTGGGTCGTGACCGAAAGAACAAGATCCCGGATACAAGCGGCCGAAATGAGTTTCCTCCGCAGGGTAGCCGGGCTCTCCCTTAGAGATAGGGTGAGAAGCTCGGTCATCCGAGAGGGACTCAGCGTCGAGTCGCTGCTCCTCCACGTTGAGAGGAACCAGTTGAGGTGGCTCGGGCATCTGGTTCGGATGCCTCCTGGACGCCTCCCTGGGGAGGTGTTCCGGGCATGTCCTACCGGCAGGAGGCCCCGGGGACGACCCAGGACACGCTGGAGAGACTATGTCTCTCGGCTGTCCTGGGAACGCCTTGGGGTCCCGTCGGATGAGCTGGCTGAAGTGGCTGGGGAGAGGGAAGTCTGGGCTTCCCTGTTAAAGCTGCTGCCCCCGCGACCCGACCCCGGATAAGCGGAAGAAGACGGACGGACGGACGGACCTTGCAAGTTTTTTTGTTTGTTTTTTACCTCATCTGCAAATGAACTGCTTTTAAAAAGCCAACATATAACTTTGAGCTCGAAAGTTAGCCCAACCCTGGTAAAAGATTGAGTGACATGAATTTTTTTGTCTTTTTACAAAATGTGATTCCATTATTATTTCCATCCATCCATTGTGTGACTATTCAATGCCTGTATATAACCTATAAGTAACTGGTCTAACCAATTGTTGGTGTTTTAAACAGCCTTCATTATCTAACAATTGACCAATTCTGTGTAATGAACTAAAACTCGCTAATAAACTGTACAGTGTAGAGAAGATTTTACATTTACTCAGCCTGTTTCCATCAATTTTCCATATCCGCATATCCTGTTCAGGGTCACTGACTTCGGGCAAAAGACGGACAACACCCTGGAGAGGTCGCCAACTAATTACAGGGCAGAGCACATATAGACAGACAACCTCTTACACTAATACCATCACTGAGTTGGACCAGAACCAACACTGCAATTATGGAAGTCATTCAAGTAAACCACTAAATAGCACTGATTATCCAACTATTTTAGATGGTCTAAAGTGAGAGACAACACAGTCAATTTTTGTTAAAAAACAAACCAAACAAAAAAATAGAATTTATTGTGCAAGTCATCAACTTCATTTTGACACGTGTGGAACGTTCTGAAGCACGAACGCTCTGCAGACTGACCTTAAAAGTCAAACTTGAATAGATAATTACATCATTTAAAAAAAAATACCTGCAGTATTTCAATATTGAAAACCTTAGAAGACAGTCCATTCATAGCACATCTGTACAACAATCTTGATTAATGAAAGAAGCGCTAGCAGCATTAACAAGCGGATTTACAATAGTCAATTAGTCCATCTGTAGCTTTAAAGCACAGTGACACCTTGTTTTTCTTTCTAATGTTAATTTTTTTCTTTGTAAAGGCACATTTGCCACGTTAATCAAGTCTATAAAAATATTCATATAGTATCTGGGCAGTGAACAAGCTCACTGCAAAATACAACATTGCACAATAAAACTACCCCAACATATTCCACAATAGAAGGCCGGACAATTTTTGGACAAATACTATTTTTTGGACTTGATATAAAAGTAAAAAAAAAAAAATACTCAGTTCAGCTACATCACAAAATCCAACAACCTTTTTGGTTGCCAAACTTGTGTATGGTTCTGTTGCATTGAACCCAGAAGGCACTTCATTAAATACAGGGTGCAGCAGCTGTTCTTGGCAAGCAACTCCCAAGCACTGCAGGCCTGGTCCTCACCGGCACAAAAGTCAGCGACTGGCCCACGACTCTTTAAGGCGAAACTCTTGTGCGAGATGCGGACGGCTATGTTCACGCCGCTCCACAGTCTGACAAGCTGGACCCGTTTAACCTGAGATGAGATGTCTGTGCTTCAGAGGAGTGTGTGTGACAGTTTAGGTCTGACAGTGATGCTTCGACAGTCTCGGCTGGCGGGTCTGAAGAAGCAGCAAACTCGTGTGGTTCTGCGGCACAGTGTCCCTCCTGCGTTTCCACTTGTGACGCATGTGTGGATTTTTGGGGATGTGACGTATCTCCTGACAGGTGTTGGCTTTGTGGCGGATGGTCCACTTTTGCCATTTTGGAATAATAAGGCAGGAAAAACCTCTCTGTGGCGCAGGTCCTCATGGCCAAATATGTGTGTATTAGTAGGTGGGGGAAACGGGACGTGAAGTAGGAAACAAAGTCGTCAGGGATGGAGCCCAGCGTCTCCTGTACCTCCAAAGGCAACTCCCGGTAATGATGTTTCTGTTCAAAGAATGCAAGTCTCAGGGTGGGTTCCAAAATGCTAGAGTCATGAAGCAGTGCACAGAAATACAGAGCGCACACGCTTACCTTGTTCCTCATAGCACGAAGGAGGTCTCTGACTGAGCCGCCTCTGTAGGAACGGAACCTTCTCAGGTCTGCAAGCAATGAGAGTTGTGTTTATAACAGCCATGAAATTCTGCTAGCTTAATGCTAACACACAATGCAAAACGTCATAGAGCTATAACGCTATAGAGCGCTTTAATAGCTACTAATAATTATTTTACAACAATTTGATTTTAATATGATTTATTTCCCCTTCATTTATAGAAAAAGCAAATGATATTTAGGTATTTCAAAACACATTTTTCTTTTTGTTTTGTTCCCATTTATTTATATTTATTTTGAGATTTGGTTTATTCCTTTAGACCCCCAAAAAGCTTTGAATCTGTTTTTCCTTTTCTCAATAACTTGCATCAACTTCCACAGAAATAATAAGAACAAACATGCTGTATATGATGTGTAAGGTGCTTCCACTTCTTAAAAAAGAAAAGAAAAAAATAAGTCTGTTTTGATCCTGAATGAATTCTCATTTGGCTCATTTTTAAAAACAGCTATCACAGAACTCACATTAATTGACAAAATTGATTAGTCGGCCACCCCTACGAGAAGATGGAGTTTGCAGTTAAGACTTGTGTCCTACCCGTCTGTAGCGGCACTGTGATATGCTCCCTCCAGTCACTCTTGACCACAGCCCGCCCTCCTCGCTCCAGCTGTCTCACAATCGTTCCGTCAAGTGGTTCCTTCTCTATTCTGTCGCTCACATCCTGTAGGCGACAACAAGCACACAACCATATTGTACTATTGTAAAGAATGACCTGCTCTGTACTTGAATCTACTCCCAGCCTTTACATGATCAAGACTGCTGTAATATTCGTCTCAATTAATAAGCGACTTTGAGTACCGTAAGCAAAAAAAAAAGACAGACCTGGAAGAACTGCAGTTCTTTCTCCAGGCTCCAGAAAAAAGGGTGCTTGAGAACACACTCGGCTGTGGGCCTCGGATGAGGCTCCATGCTCAACATCTGCTCTATTAGGTCTCGGGCTACAATGTCGCCTGGTTCAAGACAATGAAACAATGTGCAGGTCATTATGAGATGCTCACAAATCTCCAACAAAACCTTGCTCGAAATCCAAAGGTTCGGTTTATGCCTCACCGTGGTTGTCAGTTTGGAGATGGCCCAGGCTGTATGCTCCCAATAGGATGTTGGCTTGCCTCTGCAGGGATTTACCAAAAGGGTGGCAACCTTGAGACACCACGTAGTAGAACACGCATCCGGCAGAGAAGATATCAACAGCGCAGGTCTTAAAAATAACCAGAGAAAAAAAAACATTCAATATCATCTGTGACATAGGCAAAGGTCTTGAGATGAATGAGCAAGTAGAGGCTGTGCAATACGCAACTCCAACTCTTGTTATTTATGCATGCCTCAATTCATTGACGCATGCATCATTTTTTTGTTCATTCAAATATACAAGATTCATATCTACTAGATTTATGACACTTCAAACTACAGCTGGTGCAATTTGGAACAGCAACGATATATATAAACGATAGAGGATTATATCGTACTATAGACGTTATATATCTATGTACAGTTATGTTGCAGGGATGTGATTTGACCAAAGTGAAATTATCTGAAAATTTAGCCGGGGGTCTGGGGGCCGCTGGCACCCAGCTAGGTCCAGGGCAGTGCCCTGGTGGGGGGACAAGGGGGGCGGAGCCCCCCGGAGCTCATGGGTTTTCCGTGTTTTTAAGTACTTTCAATGCACTCACATGACAAAGAAATAGACAAAACAACAGCATAAATTTTCAATGTATATTGAACTATCCCATATAAAATGGCAGTTTTAGTCAACTCAAAATCAGTCACATTCAAAAACATTGGACTGCCTTTGCTTTTAAAAACTATCACTGAGAATATCATCATATCTAACTAATGTGATTACTAAGTTAACACATAAATAATGTTGAAAAGTTCAAATTTCATGAACAAATAATTGTATCATGACCAAATGAAAATTAACTCATATTAGAGCATACCACAAATGTCTTTGTTATAGCAGAAGATGTTATCTGTCGGAGTCATGTGCATACACAATGAACTACTAAAAAAAAAAAAAAAAATTGTTTTTTTTTTTTTGGGGGGGGGAGATAAAAAAAAGCGGAATTCCGCGAATTAGCGGAAAAATCACATCCCTGTATGTTGGTATCTCTTGCACATAGCGCTACTTTGTACTCACTGGGTTGTCTTTGCAGTCTTCGCTGAGAACCTCGGGAGCGATCCAGCCCTCCGTTCCCGGTACGCCGGACCTTCTGCTGAAACTATGACGGCCCACCGCTAATTTCTTACACAGGCCAAAGTCAGAGATCATGGCCCGGGCCCGACCGTGGGCGTTAGGCATGGACACCAGGATGTTGTGAGGTTTCAGGTCTCTGTGAACTGCAGTCAGAAGTTTAAGTTGAGGGGGGGTAATGACGGTGTCATGTAGAACAACCATTTTGAAACAATTACCTATGTTGAGGGAGTGTAGATGCGCCAGTCCTGACATGGCCTGCTGAAGGAGCACAACCGGCTCCAGCCCATGACGATCAAAATCTTTCATCTCCACGTACTAGACAGAACCACAAAGAGTTAACCTTACAGCACAACTTCATTCATGTCCAAAATAAATGTTTGAACGAATGATTGCGCACCTCTTGAAGTGAGGCAGCACACAGCTCGGTGGCAATGTACTGAAACTGCCGATCCCTCTCGGTGCAGAAATATCGAATGACATTCGGGTGCTCATCTGACTCGCGCAGCAGCTGAACTTCCCGGTCTGCAAAGCTGAAGCACTCTGGCAGAATTCTTTTTACCGCCACCGGACGGTTGTCAAACTGACCCCTGGTGGAAGAATCCATCAGTAACTTTCATTGTGGAATGAACACAATATATATATATTTCTATCCCTCAATGATTAAACAATTTCATCTATTTACTGAAATTCTGAATGAAATCAAAACATTGCTTTTTTTTCTTTTCTTTTTTAAAAAGGTCTTCATCATTTTTTTTCAAATATGTAAATCTGATTTTTGTGAAAAACATTCTTCATACGGTTATATAGCCCAGCCCTACAACAATATCCTCATGCCTTTCTCATACTTACTTGTACACAATGGTACCTTCAGCACCATGACCCAACACTTGTTTGGGATCGAACATTATGTTGCCCACTCTGACAATGTTGGAGTCGTCATCTAATGAGACAAAAAGGACAAACCATCAAGAGGGTACTTTATACACACACACACAAGCAATGAGGGTTAACGGCATCTTTATTTCACCTCCATCCTCGTGTTCATTGGCAGAGCTGCCCAGCTCGGAAACGGAGAGATTGGAGTGGTTGGAGGCACGCGGGGTGACGTTTGGGCTGCTGTGGTCTGAGCATTCCGAGCGAGCGTGAGCCACTTCTAGGTAGTCGCTGTCTGGGACCAAAGGAAGCGACATGTCCGCAGCGGGGAAAGGCTGTTGCCTCTGCAGCATCTCCAACCTCTCCTCCATCTGCCGTTGGAACTCCTGGTGCTGCAGCTGCTGCTGCTTGTGGACACTCTGCAACCAATAAGAACATAAAATCTCTTGGAAGAAACAAAAAAACGTCTTGTAGTTCAATGTCATATGTGAAATATTGAAACAAGTTACACTGGAACCTCTGATTTCAAACAGTCTGTACATCAATCATTGAAAACCTTTATCAACTCATTCAACCATTGATGGCTATAGACGTCAAAAATTAATTTGAACTATTTCTAT
This sequence comes from Vanacampus margaritifer, assembly GCF_051991255.1. Classification (NCBI taxonomy): domain Eukaryota; kingdom Metazoa; phylum Chordata; class Actinopteri; order Syngnathiformes; family Syngnathidae; genus Vanacampus; species Vanacampus margaritifer. Next base: position 27,997,224 of record NC_135433.1, read on the forward strand.
TTCAACATTTTTTCCCACTTTTGTTAACAAGAGTATGAGAACCTAGATTTTTTTTATTGTATTAGAACAGATATAAAATTTGTCATTAATCGTGAGTTAACTAGTGAAGTCATGCGATTAATTACGATTCAAAAATTGTAATCGCCTGACGTCCCTAATTTTTTATAATCTTTTCTTTAAAAAAAAGGTTTATTTTTTTTAATATATATTATTTATTTATTTTTAAAGAAAAGATTATTCAAAAAAATTTAATTGATCACTAATTAACTCACGATTAATCACAAATTTTATATCTGTTTTAAATGTAAAAAAAATAATAAAAAATTCTAGGTTTTAATACTCTTGTTAACAAAAATGGGGAAAAAAATTTAACTAATAGAATGAGTTAAAAATGAATTTTTGACGTCTATAGCTGTCATTGGTAGTGAATGAATTAACAATACAAACAGTGTTGTAAGAAACATTACATTTTACAGCTCTAATGTTATTTTTATTTAAGTACAGCAGAGAGCAGCTGTAGACTTATGTATCAGACAAACACATTCTAGATATTCTTATTTCTATTTAACTTGCCTTGGGGTACGTGATCACAAAGGCCACCCAACCCGCCAGGAGGAAAGTGGAAAAGATGATGGTGGCCATGTCTTTCAGCATGGTGTCCACTGGGGCCTCCGGGCGCATAGTGCGACCACTGAGCCCGGGTTCTTGGATTGATATTTCAGGCATAGGAGAAGGCGGTATGTCATCCATGACAACGTTTTTCACATTCTATAATATGAAAAAAAAGCAAGCAGCGTGAGAAGCAATTTTTCACACTCGAGAACCACAGCATTCGGCACACCTCAACACAATACAATGAAATCCACTTTACAAAAATGAGACGCACACACACACACCTCAGCTTTCTTGTTGCTAGTCGGTGGAATGACGTTGCCCTGGTTACGAGGAAAGCTGTCAGGGAATCTTTCCAAGAACTTGTTGTGAGCTTCAGGAGGTGTCTCGTGATGACCTAAAGAGTGAGTTTCTTGTGTTTGAAATTGCAAAAACTATACTGTTGGCCAAATGTACAAAGACATCTTACCTATGAGTAGCAGGTAGTTGCGCATGTAGTTGACGCGGTTTCGCTCGCGGAGCGCAGCGTTGAACTTGACGCTGGTGCTCGGCGTGATGACACACTCTTCGTCCTCGTCTGTATCCTGCCTGCCTGGACCCTCCAGCATGGGGAAGGTGCTTCCTCGAGGCTGCACATGCAAACAAATATTTAAGGAACTCAGAAATGTTTTCCTGTCACAGGTGTCCTAACAGTATAAATTAAGGTATGTGATCTTCTAAAACAGGACTGAATATTTTTTTCCATCACAGTCTCAGCTAGAGTATAGTAATAAAAAGTGACATCCGTCCTTGGGAAAGTAAATACAAATATGTACAGTACATGTTATATGTTCACGTCTTTATACCAAGGAGTGTTAACAACAACACGAGCCACTCACCACCACTGTAACTCCATCATGTACCAGGGAGGGAGATGCATACAAGCTGGTGGAATATTTACCCACATACAAAGTGGACCTGAAACAAACAAAAAAAGATCTGAATCTGAAACCACTATGCCAAATTCACTGTGCGGTGATTAAACAGGTGTACAACAGGATATAGGGAAATGAGTTTACGAGGAATATGAAAACTCTGAGCTTTCCAACAAAGACTAAAGTCTAATAACTGAAAGTACTGGTTTTCATGCTTGAAATAAGCAAGAGCAGATGTGAACACAGTACAGGATAACATTTTTTTTTTGTAAGTGAACTAAGTCTTGCCACACACTGCATTAGAGATCGGCAAAAGAAGGTTTCAGTCAGTTGTGTTGAATTGATTAAGCCATTGAGCCAAAAAGGAATTCACTACTTGTCTGTAGTACAGCAAACCATGCCTTCATCATTAGCGGTGGAAAAAAACGCCGTTTAAATTAACTGCGTTAGGTAACTCTTTTTAAATTTGTATTAATTAACGGAGTTTTTTAAAATTAATTAACGGAGTAATCTAATAATTTTTCCCGTATTTGAAACACCATTATCGTTATTGCATGTTAAATGTGTTACGTTACAATTGATCTATTAGTTTATGAGTCGACTACTGCATAATCCTAACGCACTCTGGCTCCGCAAAAAGCTTTGTTGTCGCAGACTTGTGACTTGCGGTAAATCCGTGTTTCAGATATGATCGGCCTGCAAATACGGACATATGTAAGTCCGTGCCTGCAAGATTGCATCTGGACGGGTCCCACGCACCTGCCGATGATGGCACATTGCGACAGCTCCAATTTGAACAACATTAAAAAAAAAAATTACCCTTCACCTCAATCATTTGTCTCCATATAAAATACAGTTACATTTTTATGATTGTTTTAATGTTAATGTTTCTGCTGAACTCATGGTGTCCCATCACTTCCGCTTGTGGCCCAACGGGCTCCAGCCCACTGTCGGTACCAGATATGATCGAGCTGCAAGAATTAATCTATGTACAGGTATGTACACTACAGTGAAATATTTTTTTTCATATAATGTGTCCATGTCTTCTCTTCTAACAACCGTTAACCACAATCCGATTCCTAAAGCCACGATACTTTCCCCCTTCGATCCTGTAGTGTAGCGTGATGTCATCAGCAGGTGCCAACAGTCATGGCAGCCAATCATAGCCAGTGTATTAACACACAACACGCAAAACCAGGATAAACCTCACGTTGTCAGTTCAACTGCAATACATACTGACGTTTGTGTAGAATTACCTGGCTATTCTACTCATTTCAAATGTCTTTTGAAAACTATTACCAAAAAAAAATAATAATAATAATAATTATATAGAGCTTCTTTTTTTAAGTTGTGAAAATAGTTTTGTTTTTTTGCCTGGTAATAAGTTACTTTTATTATGAAGTAATTCAATTACTAACTCAGTTACCTTTTTTAAGCAAATAATTAGTTAACTATAATTAATTACTTTTAAGTAACGCTCCCAACACTGTTCATCACTTCTGGGCTGGATTAACTGTAATGCACTGGAATTTGGAGTCAGCCAGCCCTGCCCTCCACAAACGTCTCCAGTAGGTTCAATTGCTGCTGGAACACGTGAGAGGGAGCATGAACCTCCTATTCTGGCTGCCTGTGTACTAGAGAGTTTATAAGATTTCAAATTTCTGAGCAGTTAAGTCTGGTTTTCATTTTCAATTTTTGTATTGTTAAAAATTAAATTGAGTTGCTGTTGATTCAATCTAAACTATGCTGTGGTTGAAAGAACATGCTACATCCATGCAGATGTCCACTATGGCATTTGTCACCATATACAGTATGTAATAACCATTTAAAGAGAGAATTCCCAAATTAATGACAGCAAAGACAGAGCATACAAGAGTGGACTGTTTTTGCTTACATTAACTTATTATCTGGCTTCTTCTCCTTTGGAAAAGGGTACTTCCACTGGGTGATGCGGCCCACCTCTCCAGACATGAACGTAAGATAGCGTAGGGTTTCCACGGCAACATTCGTGTGGGCGACTTTCCGGAGGCCCTCGCGCTGCCAGATGTACATGGCCACTACTGGCGAGTTGTAGTTCTGGACCCACTGCACGTCGCCCGATTCGCTGTCCACTGTCACCACCAGGCCGTCGCCGTTAGACACAAAATGGGCCATCTCTGCAGGGTCAGCGGCGAGTGAATTAGCGTCAGATAAAGTCACGACAGAGTGAACGCAACTAGATGACTTACTATATTTGGTGTCATCATCGGGAAGGGTGGAGGCATAGTCCGAATATGTGGCATTCCAGCGCAGCTCTCGACTTTTCGTGTCATACATAGTGATGGTGTATTCTAAAACAGGAACGCAAGCCATGACAATGTAGACCTTTTAAATAGACAATACAAGTACAGTAGATGCATTGTTTTGCTTATGTAACACTGACAAAAGCCAGCGATGGGATGCTGGAAAGTGCCCAGTATCTATTTCACGGTGTCAATGCAAAAAAGTGGGTCGAAAAGTGAAACTTCATTCTGAATAGCCGGTGTCAGGTGTCAAATCGTACACCGAAACATCATTATTAAGCCCTCTTTTCTTGCTGTGAGATAACACCTAGCAGGGACATTTAAAGTTTCATGTAAAAAAAAATGTATGAGAATAAAAGAGCGTTAACAGGTTCCCAAACACTGAAGGTGGAGTAAATGGAATGGCCGTCAATGCAACTAGATTTGACATATGAATAAATATGGAGGAGGTAAAGCACCAATTTGTTTCGTTAGGTGTGTTTGTTTCATTCACCTATACGTCCCAGATAGAGTAAAGATGAGGACGGGCACAGCATGTCAGCAAAAGACGATGTTAGCGTCTGTTGCTTTTCACCAGTCAACAGGTCCACCACATGCCACAGGTCCTGCTTCTTACCTACACACACACAAATACACACAAAAATTATCTATCAAAGTCACCACAGAAATTCATCAGTCACTCTGTGCAGGACAAAATGCTGCCAATAGAAAGATTCTGGACCAGAACGATCCGGCACGGTACTTTGATCCCAAAAATATGGTGGCAACTGTCAAAACCCCATGATAATTAACCTGTCAGGCTACCACACACACATGTCCAAGAAAAACAACAATCTACTAACGTCAGATTTACATACAAAAGTGTTAACAACAAGTCTAATAAAGTGCATCTGAAATGTTCCAGTGAGGTTGTGTAGCATAATCCGTTTCCACGATATTTATTATTTATTTATTCCACGGAGTTCTGTCCACCGGCTTTGTCTCAGTGTATCGGATGAGTCAAATGATCAGCAAGGATAGTTAGCTCTGACTGCTTCAAATGCACATGTGTTTTCTTCACAAACAATGATTTGTAATGAACAACTTGTTGAATTAATGCGATAAAAAGGAGAATGCAACGGAAAATTGATCAGATGTATAAGAGAAAAGAGAGTTGTTGAAGAGGCTGATATTCTTATTTAAAAAAGTCAATGTTTACATTATCCTCAAAATATATTCAATTTCAAAGTGCACAATGTAAGAGTCCATCCATCCATTCATTTCCTGAACCGCATATTCCTCACAAGGGAGTGCTGGAGCCTATCCTAGCTGGCTTTGGGCAGTAGGCGGGGTACGCCCTGAACTGGTTGCCTGCCAATTGCAGGGCACACACAAACGAAACAATGTAAGATTCATTTGGACTTATTTTTCTTCATTTATGTCACATATTTATATCCTTATTATTTAAAAAAAAAAAAAAGTCAATGTTTACAGTATCTTCCATTTTAATGTACCTCTTATGTTCTTAATTTATGTTCTTAAGTAGTTAATAATATTAAGAGATGGAGATTGGGATTACTGGTGTTTTTGTTAACTGTGATTGTGCACAACATTGAAAAAATTAAATTTTGAATGAAAATCAGTTTCTCATGTGCCTTGTTACAATCATGCAGTAAGTGTAATGCAGTAGCCTACTGCATGCGCAAGACCTGTTGTGTTTTATTGTGTGTTATAAGTACAAAGCAGTTTTCTTTGCATTTCGGTGGTTTGAGGAGGGCTGCGCAGCAACATTTATGTCAGGGAGTTCGGGCTAGAAATTCTAGCGACTTTCACCCCTGCCAATCAATACTGTACATGGAAAACATTTAACATATAAATTAACTATATTTAACCTATAGTAATAATTATCCCCATACACACTTTCAAGGTAAGGTTACCAAAGACATGCTACCGCTGGAATATTTTTAAGATACATACTTTCCTACATAAAATTCTTACCTTTGAAGTTTGAACTATTGTATGTTTTAAATGTCACAGAGTACAGGGTGGGACAAAAAGATTCGACAATCAGCCTTACCCATGTAAAGGATTCCATCAGAACTGCGGCAGGGAGACGCTTGCACCAACTCAGGAATTGTGAATGGTAATTTCTGTTTGAGAACAATGAATTAACATGAGCTAACTAGAACGTCCTGCTTATTTTATGATAAGATACAAGACAGAGAAGTGAGACAACACTGTTTGTGCTAAAGTCATTTCCCCTTACTGTGAGGCCTTCATTGTTCTTTCCACCCAGGGAATACAGACTGCCATCATTGGGGTCCGGCAGAAAGGCTGGCCTGGAAGTTACGGGGGGAAAAAGAGGTGCAATTACCCCAATGGCAAGTACAATGAACAATAACTATTATAAGGTACATTTAAAGGGAAGTTAAAACGTGATACACTGTAAATGAGTTTAACCATTGTACACACAAAGCTACGTACTCTGCAACATGCGTGGGGACCTGAAGAACTGGATCTGTAAGGACAGGAAAATTAGAACTTTGCCACTCAAGAGTGACAAAAGCATGCATCAGCACAAAAGACTGTGACCATAGTTGTAGAGCAAGAACATCCAACCCCACCAAACACAAATGAGCTCAAATGAATGTGGAATTTCTCTATAGAAAACATAAGGCTCTTAACAGTCATATAGAAATCTTATGATAAAGTGGAACCTCAGAAGTGGAATGCCTATTTCAGACAGCATTCAAGGATTAACTCTGAGTGTCTCTTGCTTTGTCCTTTATCTCTTTACAAAGTTTTTGCCAAGTGGGTTTCAGTGCCACTCGGAGATGAGCACCAGTAGTTGTGACTGGTGGAGCAGAAGTTTTGCTTCTGTTTAGGCATGTTCACCACTATTAGTGATTTTGTTTTGGTAATTTTCTACTCCCTTGTCTTTTTTCCCCCCATCCCACTGATTTCATAAGACTCTCATACTCCAATAAAAAATAGAGATCCACGATAATGCTATTTTCAACCGATATCGATAAACCAATAATTTAGAAAGTGCCAATGTCGATAACCGATAAGTAAGCTGATAATTGTTTGCAAAATTTACTTGAATACAAATATACTTTCGAATGCTACTATAAGTCTAACATGTACAAATACATTGAAACATTGTGTTTTAAAAATGCAACAAAAGACTGCGAGGGTAAAATTTTGGGGAGTGTTGTGGAATTTTCAGTAGTTAGGCGAGATGAACAGTCCGGAAAACAATTTGTCTTTTGGGTTTCTTTATATTTGAAGCTTCAAATATACACACGTCTTACAAAGCAGTCTACAAGAAGTGTACTGTGAGAGTGTGCGCAGTAAATTATCATGTGAAGATTTTTATGCAGCCTGGTTAGGTTTTGGTAGGCGAAAGGGAAGATCAGCTAGACAGGAAAGCAAGCAGTCTGTTCCGAGCAGGCTTATGGAGTTGGGCATAACGTGAGCCACAACCACAAGAGATGGACTAACGTAGCATGTAGCTAACATTGGTGGATTTCTTTATTATCTGGTTTGTCAAATTGGTCGATAGTTGCCAATACTTATCAGCCACCGATACTATCGTGCATCCCTAATTAAAAATAAATAAATAAAATAAAGGCAGAAAAGGAAAAACTGAATTTGATATTGTATGACAAAGCACTGTTTTTTGATGATGGTGAAGTTTTTGATGGGGCAAATTTGGACTCTGGACTAAATGACTCCAAAAACAATGAATCTTAATGGCAAATATTGTATTGAAATTCAGACAAATCATCCTGTAATTATATTTGGGGTATCTATTGCATCATATCTGAACAAATCATCTAAAACAAGTTAGCTAAAAAAGAATCGCTACCAGAACTATTGTCCTGAAAATTCTACTCTAGTGTGAATATACAGGGTGTTGACCAGATGGTTCTGATTCTTCAGCAGTGCCTAAAGGGGTCAACAAGTGTCTGTGTGTGTGTGTGTGTGAGAGGAAGGGGGTGTGTATTTGTTTTTTTGTTTGTTTGTTTTTTTTTGGGGGGGGGGGCTTAGTGGTTGTCTGATTACCTGAGGTTGGTCCATAACTGTTTCATGGAACAAGTGTCAGTATTCATGGACTGTAATTGCGGAGGGTGGTAACAACAACAACACTATTTCCTGTGTGGCATAAAGCCCCACCAGGGTGTCAAAGTGGGAGTGGAGTGCATATGTGAGTGAGTGGATTCACCCAATCATGTGGCTTTTATGTTGAAAAACAACAACTTGTGTGCGTAAATCATTGGCACAACACTAGTCAATATATTCAATAGATCTGCTAGTGGGGGAAAAAACAGATGAGACGGAGCCATCAGAATTATGTTTATTTAATGATGTGGATTAGGTGACTGCTTTTGTACCTTGTATTTCTAGGAAGAACTACCAGGAGTTGTGCTTGCATCTGCATTAACAATGTGAATGGAAAAATGGCCTCTGAGAAGCTTTGAACGTTGAAACTGAGATTTTGCTTCATCTTTTGTTGGAATGGGATTATTCGGTTAATCATTTCAACCCAAGTTCAACAAATCATCAGGATCTCAGTTCAGCAAAAATCAAATCTGTCTTCTTTCTTTTGTATTCCAGTCTAACCCATATCACAACACAAGTTTTTATCATAATGCTCAGTAATTCACCTTACCCCATTTAACCTCGTGAAAATATTTACTTTGTGCCTGTTTTGTGTTTACTTTGTCTTTTTGCAGCTTTTTAATGCAAAAGGACCCGTATCTCTACAAAAGGTGTTAAAGTAGGGATGCACGGAAAACTGAAAATGAAAAATGCTTGGCCGGAAAAAATTATGCCAATTTTTATTATCATTGCATTTATTATAATTAATTAAAATTAGAATATTATTTTAAAATATTTACTTAGCACTGGCATTTTAACAAAGCACAATATAAATTGAAATTGTAAAAGATAGACGCCGACCTCCCTAGGGTCTCCCTTACTACAGTCACAAACCCCCGGCAACACAGGCGGAAGCGATGGCAACACCAGGAGACAACAAAAAGCAGGAGACACATAAATGTAAGTATGTTAATATTTATTGAATGTCATAGTAATGATCGTGGTTTTATCGAATGTTCTTTACTATACTGGCACAATTCTGTGTTTTGGTAAACACTCGCTTTTGTCGCATCTGTCACGTCACAACCAGCACGCAGCTGCGGCGGCTCGAGGTGCCAATGTAGCGGATTGGATAGCAATAGTACGTTCCCAATTCCTAGAGGGATTTTTTTTCTTTGCCTCCCCAAAGAAGTAGAAGGGAGAGGGGAGAGATAAATGAGACAAAGGGTGCAGGGTGAAGAGGAAGTAATGGGATTGGGGGTATTAATGTGGCTTGGTTAAACACACAATGTGCAATTCTCTTACTTGAATGTTAACTTTTGCAATCAACTTCAACTGGTAATGGCAGTAAACAGCTTGAAGCAAACACTTGGACTCTTTTTGGAGGAACTGTTCACAATCTCCCAAGCCATTGCTTGTTGTCAAGTTCACTCACATCATAGTTCTGCTTGCATCTTAAGAGCACAGGGAAAAAAAACTCAAAAAGTCGAGGGATTCGCCTTATGTAAGACTCAAAGTGATACTTAATGTCATCTTTTACCCATTAAACTACTTTTTATAACTGTGTGGCAGTTATGAAAGTGTGACTCATTAACCGCACATTAATGTACGTTTACTGTATTCCACTCTCAATTGTTATGACTGAGTCATCTATTATAACGTTTCACCAAAAGCAGAAATTAGCTTCTTTTTCCACATATTTACTGTACGCACAGTAAATTAAGAATCTTTCTTAAACTACTGCCGGTAAAGTTACAAAATGTTTTATGATGGCAACAAAATAAATGCCTTACTAAAGGTAAACAAATTAGAGATGGGACTAAGATTGTGTTCTTCAAGAGTCAGGCTTTTTTTTCTAATTGTGTAAGAGCACTACAACAACACATCTATCTATCAAGGTCTATCTTATCTATTGCAAGTCCACAGCATGTAGGGCCTCCATGAGCACAGAAACTCGCCAAGTTGGCTTGTCATTGCCCACTTTGACCGTGACTGCAGAGCAGCTATATTTGCCTCTCTCGGTTAATCATTATACATTTTCTGGAGTCAACAGAAGATCTCGCAGCATTACTTAAGCGCAGTCCAAACACAACATCTGCAGTAAAGTTCATGAGCAAACTAACCCAAATGTTGAGTCAGTAAAAATTAGAGCATGTATTCAAAGTTGTTTCCCTCTATTTTTACTATGACTTAATCCGTTTTGTGTAACCTTCGAGCTACAAACTGAAAATTTGATTGTCCATGAAAGTTTTTGACACTCACACATACATATTTTCATAAAGTTTACTCCCGATAAACACAATACAATACAAACAGATGGCAATACAAAAACAAAATAGGAGTCTTGGGGTAGACAACCAAAAAGTCTCTGGTCCTCTCCCCTTACCTTCTTTCAGCGTCCATTTGATCGACCCAGATTTCTTGCTGACGGCATGCAAGTTTCCATCCAGGGTGGACACAAAGAGCAAGCTTTCAGGGAGAGAAACTGTGCTGGCATTGCAAAATACCTGAAAAGGGGGGAGACAGATGCATCAGTTTTATAATCCTTAACATCTTGAAACACATCACATTCTGTAATTAACTGCAACAGAAGCTTCATTTAACAACTGGGGCATATTGATGCTACATTTCCTGTATTTCAAGTGAAACGAGAATAAGGCCACATATCCAGGCCAGGGGACTCCCGATCAAAAACTAGTGTAATCTCTTATGTAAAATAAACAAAGTGGGAAAGAAGAAGGAAGAAGTTTGGAGAATTTCTAGATTTGTTATAATGTCATTTCACAAGCTACAATTACTCATGTCCTACTCCAAGTCCTTTAGGTGTCAGTTGGATATGGGCTAAAATATGTGCCACCAGAAACTGAATTTGAATAATAATATGTAACTCAAATTCAGTTTATCAATACAATTATTCAAGATTAGCCAAGCAATTCAAACAAACATAATTAAAATTCAATTTCTGGTGGCACATACAGTATTTCAATTGATAGTTGGTGGCCCGGCAAATATGTTGCGGGGAGATATCACGCAATTATAATAGAGAACTTCTGGATATGTGATTCTGTTCCAGACAAAAAGCATTGAATATTTTCTTGGGCATAGCAACGCCAACAACAACGTTTTGGGGGAAAGCGTTAAATCGTCTTTGTGTAATATAGCACAAAATAACCCGTTTAAAACAAGTAAGGCCATGCTCATATTCATAGTATGTACTGTATAAAAAGTTTCTGCACAACCCTGGTCAAATGCCAGGTTTTTGATAATGAGACCAAGGCAAATAATTGCAAAACTTTTTCTGCCATTAATATAACCTGTAACTTAAGTTTTCCATGCATGTTTTCATTTACTTCTCAAGAAATTGTGTTTTAGGGCACTGAAAACACCCATTTGGAAAACTGCGGGCGGGGATTTCCACAATTGCTTTCAGGGTGGTTTTTGGTTTGAATGTGTTTACACACACACACACAGACAACTTTGGCATGTTGTAGAATGTGGGATTTTTTTATGGAATTCCCTTAAACCCTGAGAGGGGAAAACCTTTAAGGTGTACATATGGACTTAACATGAAGAACCCACCAGGGTCAAAAAGAGATGTAATGTGGCCAAGGTAGACATGGCATGATAGCATAATTTCATGTCACTTGAAACGTATTTGAAAAACAAGAAACAAAACAACAGAATAAATTCACCAAACAAGAAGATGATTCAACTTTGGTGGATTACCATGACATGGGACTGAGGATCTACAGACATTCAGAAAAAAAACACCATTTAGCAAGGACATTGGTATTATTAATTGATATGGTGACAGTAAAGTTAAAAATAGTTTAAGTAATTATGCGTTTAGGCTAACAATGTGCAAGTTTATTGAGACAACATCATTCTTAAAACCAAGTCCACAAAAGATGAATTCTTCAGGCGGGTCAATCACATGACACTGGCTTATTCTATAATAAATGATGATTTAGAGGAGGAATATGGAATTCTGAAAATGCAGCTTTGACATCCAAGCTTGACTGGTTTTAAATTAGCTCTGCTTCTATGTACTTATTTTTTTATCCTAATGGGAGGCCCGGTTTTAATGTCTAATTCAGGGAAGAAAAAAGTATCATTGGTGGCAAACCCTTTTTTCCTTTTCTTTTTCTCTCTGATTAGCAGAGACGGTCGTCCAGGTTCTGCTGAATTTCGCTGGTATTGATTGCAATCTCTCACTAATCCCCTTGAACAGTCCTCTGGGGGAAGGTGCAAATAACAATTTGGATATAATGCAGATTACCCATTGATAATTGCTAATACACTCATCTCAGCATTTAGCCACTTTTGATGGGTGGGAACAGACGGAGAAGGGCGGATTTCAAGTGCTCTTAAGCTGAACACAAAGAAACCCCCCAAGAGCTGCTAAATCCATCGTGGAGTGCAAATGCACCCACCAGTTGACATGAGACAAGCTTCTTGTGCCCCTTTACACCAATTACATATTTAAATGTCCTGGCTATGTCATGCATGTCAGTTTAAAGCTGAGATGCAAGATTTTTGCTACGAAAGGTCCTACCATAATCTTACATCCTATTCAAGCATTTGTGTCAATATTCTGCACCTGTGACTGCTCCCACTGTGCAGCAAATACTGTGCTCACAGTATCCTGTTTCCTGACTTCTCAAGCAGCACAGATGATACAACATGCGGATAATAGCACAACACATTTAAGGGTATCTGTTACTAGTCATGATGCAGAAACAATTGCTATTCCACCTTCAACATGGTATTAATTTCTTGTGTAATCGGATTTCATAAGATTGGAGAACTGGGCGGCTCCAAGTGGCCAAGATTTTCAGTTTCCCCTCTGGAATTGGGCCAGACTTTAGCGCAAGCACTCTCGTCAGTGTTCCCAGCAGGGTGAAGTGTCACTGCGCTTGACCAGATGCATCGCCAACCATCCTGAACGGAGGACAAAATCAAGTGGTACATTGATTTCAGACCATGTCTGGGCGAGATTTGTGGGGGAACAAAACAATCGAAAAGCTGTGATTGTCAAAAGTTAGCGTACCATAGCAAACTAGCTGGTAGAAATGGGACTTTAACTGGCATATGCTGTCAAGTTGTGAGGGGATTAAGCGCCCAACAAGCGGTAAAAGCAGTCAAAGGGCCAAAAATGTCGATGATTGTTTTATGTAAACACAGAGGAGCAGAATTAGGAGGGTAATTGGACGGCGGAAAAAAATCCAGCGATTATATTTGTCGTTCATTGATGGGGGAAGTCAGTGGGCACAAGTTAAAAATTATTATTTGGGAGCGGGGGGGACATGGGAAGGCTTAGCCTGAAAACGTTGTGGGAAAGCCTGGAGCTGTTTGCAGAAAAAACAACAACAACAACAATGTGGCCACAAAAGGGGGAAAGCAACACTACCACTGGTCACCACTTGCATTACAATTGCAATATGAAATGAGTGATTGTCTGTTTGCCTTAAGGGCTGTGTAAAGATGACAGAATCCCGAGGGTGTTTAGCTTTCTTCAAGTACATACCAGACACTAATCTGAGGCAGATATTTAACATGCTAACATTTAACACATTGTTGGCATCTGCATGAACAAATATACAAAAAGATAATAAAAAATATCTCCTTTTAGATGAAGTGCATGTCACCATCAAGCTATCACTTTTCACATTTTCGCCATGTATTTGTTTTAGCACATGTCAAACACTGGTGCCTTATGTGTGAGAAACGTGGTGGTGTTTGAGCCGAGAGTGGGTCACGTGTTGGACCCCATAGGGGCACGCTTAGTCAAAGCACAGCCAATCTGCAGCTGTGATAAGATAGCACAAGACCACAACTTATTTATTTGTGACAAAAGCAGCCTGTGTTGATCCAGTGTGACTCTACTACAAGGCCACAGTGACCAGTAAGAGTCAACAAATCAATTGAGGCACATGCGGTCATAGAGCGCAATATTGAAAGAGAGCACAGGTGTCTTGTATGAAATAAGACGGGTTGGTCATTGCCACAATTTTCGAGAGTGGTGAAATTGGCTGAATTTAATTTGGGTAGCAGTTCATAGCACAATGATAAGAAAGATGTTATAAAGCCTATTTATTCATCTGCTTAGTTAAACTCGCTTGTTGACTCAAGGTGATTCAAGCGAGTGCTGCAAGGTGTGCTGGTTACATCCAGGTCTATCCTGTACTGAGGAGGATTAGAGGAAGACAACAACAATATAAATACTACAAGAATAATAGCATAGAATTACAAAAGTGAACTGAAATATTCAAGCCTTGAGCTGCAATAACTATATATTATATTATAGTTGTAAGACAATTACCTAATTTTACAAGTACTACTTTCAGTGAATGTTTTTACAAGAATTAAGTTTCGTGAGAATGCCTTTTTAATTCCCTTTAATGTTGTAATTTAACAGGAATACAGAAAAGAGGTATAATGAGAGTGAATTTTACGACAACAAAATAGTAATTTTCACATTCAAAACTCATCATTATACACTACAAGTTTGTCATTTTACAAGACTAGCATTGTACTTTTCAGAAAACGTCTACGAAAGAGATGTTTGATGAATTATAAAGTAGTAGAATTAAGACATTAGGTTTTTGATTTTACAAGAATTAAAGTCATAATATATTTAGAAAAAAATAGCTTTCTTTTCCAACAAAAATACATTATTTCACAATAAAGTTGAAGTTTTGCAAGCTTTTTGAGAGGGTATTTCAAGTTACAAAGTAGTCATTTTACAACTTCATAACATCAAAAGTAAAAAGTGTCATCATTTTATAATAAAGCTAGTGTAAATGAGCTAGAGCCTCAGTCTATTACAGTTGACTTTAGGTGAGAGGCTGGGTACATCCTGGACTGCTCACTAGCCACTCATTGGGACATATACAGTAGTAGACAAACAACTACTCACATTCACAAAGGGCCGAGCCACAGAGGGGGTCCCTACTCTTGTAACAGCAAGCCATTTTTTTTAAGTTCTTTAAGTGAATGTAGGAGAAAACATGGTTATTTTTACTTGTGTTTATGGGTGAACAAGCCAACCTTGGTGATTTTTAACTCCTGAGGCTTGGGCCAACTCTTGCTGCTCCCTGCTCAGCCTGAAGTACACCTGACCTCACAGCCATTATTAATGGAGCTGCATCTCTAAGGCAAGCCTAAACTGCCCCAGATTTTGCCGTGCCATTAGAATAGGATGCTGCCGTGCAGCAAGCTACTTTAGCTCCAAACCAGAGGGATAATGGACCAGGCTACTTCCTGTTCGGTGGCTTAGCAACGAGCACCAAATAGGGGCAAGCTCGCGCCGTGCTGCCACCACACCTGTGCCCTACGCTGGGCCAAGTGCAGTGTGTAAAGGTTTCAATGAACTTAAAATGCATGACTTTTGGAATGTGTGAGGACGCTTCCGGGGAAAACCTGTATGAGAACAAGTTCATTCTACACAATAGGGCCCCCGGCTAGATTCAAACCTGGGACGAACGTGCTACACAACTGTTTCCACCAACAGAATTTGGGTTTTAATCAGTTCAATACCCTTTGCTAAATGTACTTCAGAAAATCTGCAAAATAACCAATAATTACGCGAGAACAAGTGGCAGCAGAAGTTAACAGAAATAAAATAAGAGATCTAACATAATATGCGATGGTGTCAGTGACTTCCTGTGGAAAAGTGTCATGTCCTCTAAAAACATGAAGTAATGTTGATACTTCCTCTGCTGTTATACAATCCACCGCTTAAGCATTACATTGTTCTTTGGGCTTCTGTAGCATCTTCAGCATATTAGCAAGTTCTCTTTGTATATTGTACTCTCTCCCATCATACACGGTCTGCCACCTTTGGTCAAAAATTTAACAGTGTTTTCACATTATATCTGAAGCATATTGGACTGAGTGGAGAATGAACATGATTTAATCAACATGCAGGGTAACAAAAACACATGCTGCTTTTTTTATGCGATGACTTTAACTACAGGTAGAGATAGCATCAATCACCGTGGCATGCTATTGCCCGAACAACAAACAACACATGCCCATAATGGTCACTCACGAGTAAACATAGTTACGTCGATGTTATCAATTATGCCATTTTACGTTTATTCGTCAGGTTGTGAAAAGCTGCCTTCATCATTACCTGCTTATACAGTAACGCAGGCTAACATTAGCATACTTCTGTCACAAGCTAATAACATGAATTCACTTTGACGAATAGATTTGTCACTTACAAGACAATATTAGCAATGAGTGTATATTGAGAATTAGTGAACAAAACCGCCAGCTAGTTCTTACCTTGAGTGGCAGAGCGGCGGAGTACAGCAAAATGCACCACACCAGGGCCCGGCTGCTCACTGTCCAGTCCATCATTTGTGGTCTGAAACCCGAATGGGGACGACTGCTCTTTGGCGTCCGTTCACTCCATACAAGACGTTATTTGGCTTCCTACGCGAATGTTGTGGAATGTTTGATCATGAGTGTGAAAAACAGCATTATGGCAGCACTGGGGCCATACGCGGAGAGATAGTTTTTTTTTTTTTTGCTTCCTGAAGTGAAACCAGAAGAGGTGGGACTTAGCGATAGAGGTGCCACTGGAGTGGAGGAGGGGGAGTCCAGAGGCGGGTCCAGCCAATAAGAGGCGAGTACAGGCGCCGGAAAATGTATAAACAACTTCCGGGTGCGTGTCCGGGATCATTGCGGTTGGGGCAAACATCGACCGAGAATGGTGTCTCTGGTAAAACCGCTTCTGCTCGGAAGCGTGTGCTTAATAGCAGGAAATTATTTAATTAACTTTTTGTTTTGTGGCTTTAATGTAAGATGAGACTTTCTTTGTTGTTTTTGTAATTTACTTAAGCGTGCGTTGGTCGCATTGCGTCAGCGTGACCACGAGGCCGCGTCGATTGCCATATATTACGGTAAGGAATTTGCTTTAATCCGGACAAAATTTAAGAGATTGTTAAAATATGCCCTAATACCCCCCCCTCTCTTTTATCCAGGTTTGAAAGCTGAGCCACGGTGAAATAGTGTCACGTTGCAGCCACGTGGCTAAAAAGCACGTGGTGGAGGCCATTCACTCAAATGTAAGTAGGCTTTATTGCTTTCGTAATAAAGTACTTGTTTGTTAATGATGATTCAAGTGCGTTAGACTTCTGATTCAAAATGAAGTTAACCTAAAGTCTGATCCAACACCATACACTTGTTTGTAAGGTTTTTATCTGTATACTATACTAATACATTTTCTTTCTTCTCATGCAGGCTTCAGTGACATGGTTGGTCAGGAATAACATACGTAAGTGTAGGTTGTAAATAATTATGTTGATTTTTGAGTAAGTTTTGCAAAAGTCTTATACAATTTCCTTCTTCCTATTCAGACGTCTGGGGGTCCTGGATCCATTTGACTTGGAAGAGAACATGATACAACTTTGAATAAAGCACATTTCCCCCCACGAGTCTCATTTAATGGCTTATTTTGCAGCATGAATAATGCACTATACTTAAAACCTGTTTGACATTTTTGGTGGTCATTCAGGTATAAGAAAAAAAAACAGTGCAAGAAAATCATGTCCTGTTATAACTGGAGTTTCTTGGTTGGTTTCCCAAGTTTCTCTTTTAAAGCACGACACAGCTGTAGTGTAATTATCACATCAGTGACTGGCAGTGTTTACAGTTTTCGGCAGTTAATTTCGTTGAATCGGAAATACTAGAATTGCTCAACAAAGTGTCTATTGTCTAGTTATTTTCACAGATTAGATAGATGTACTAGTAAAATGGTGCTAAGTAGAACATGAATATCCTTTGCGTCATTTATCAAATTATCACCCCGGTTTATCAGAGCAAAAGTTTTTTTTTTTATTGATCCACAATGACCTGAACTTAACATTCTGACATCACTGAACACGACAGCAATGTTTGACATTTTCTTCACAGTGCAAATGCTCAAAACTTGTGGAAACAATTTGTACAACAATAATGGCACAACATTTTTTAAAGCATGGCTGCAACAAATGGTTCATTGTGGAGGAATGTTAGCTTATAAAGGCACTTTCTGCCTCATACACTTAACCAACACTTACTGAAGCAAAGTAGCCTGTGAAACAACTAAACATTGGCAGATGATCAGTTGTCACTGGTGCACGGTACAGAATGAGCAGAGTGGCTAAAAGCATTTGTTGGTGGGATATGCTGACAATCTTCTAGCTTTGCAGCTTCTGCATCCTCACAAACTCCTGTCTTCATCATATCTATCATACTTCACTTGGCTCTTGTAGCTCTTGTTTGCTCGCAGTATCATCCACAACTTATTCTGTATTTCTCTCCCTTCTTAAAAATGGACACCAACACACTTCTCATCCATACCTCAGGCATGTTCTCACCCTGTAGATTCTACTGAACACATGTCTGTTGACAATATTGAGACAATATGGCTAAAATCCAGAAAACAGCATGTTTTTTTTTACCCCCAAACCTCAAGTATATTTATAGCCTGTTGATCTGACAAAAATACTCCCTGCAGATGACTGTCAGTCGGTGAAATGTACAGATTTGAAAATGAGCATTTTTGACATTTGCCACTAATGACCCATTCAAGCTGGACCAGAAAAAAAAATGTGGGCAATAAAAACACACCACTGTATTTTGAATGAAAAGTGTTGCTAAGAAGCACATTGTCAAATGAATTAGCAACTCTTGTAAATACATTCATCAGATTTCGGCAAAGGTTTTGTCTGCTGTGTCTGCACATACAGTACATTTAAGTTCAAACTACCCCCCACTTTTTTTTTTTTTTTAAAAGTCCTATATGTAAAGTTTCAGTTCAAAGCATACAGCCTGGACTATATCCAAGATCAGTGGGTTCAAACTCTGTATCGCCATTAACCGGTTTGCATGTACTGTACGTGCCGGGTACAGGCAGTAATAATGACCGATAGATTCTCCATAAGAAATGGATGTACATATATGGACACAGGGGTTATTTAGTCATCATTCCCGCAAATGTTTGCTCACTCAGGTCGACAAACTTTTGCAAACCATTGTAAAGGTCTGAAAAATATACACTGTACAACTCAAGTTTGGTTCAGCTGTACATCACAGGTTGATGGTTCCTATTGTCCAATCAAATGGCTATTTTTAAAAGTGCCACCACATACCACGTTAAACAGCCTACAATGCACACTCTCTTGGAATTGGCCACAAATGATGACGAAATGTCCATTTGAGTCACATAGACACAAACACACACTCTCAGGTGCAATGTCATATTGCCATGGTGAAAAACAGCGGTCCGGACGTCTTCTTCACATGTACGAGGCCTCAGACTCTTCAGGTTCTGGGCCCCTCAAGGCATCGTTTGACTCGGTAATCAAGCTGGCATTTGAACGCGTGTCCATGGCAGAGTGCATGATGGGTAGCCACAAGTCATCCATGTTTGGCATGACAAATATTTTCTGTTGGGAGAACAAAACACATTTTAACAGGCATTGGAGTAGCACCAAAAAAAAAAAAACTTTTATGTCATTAGCCTTGTAGCATAATTGCCCAAATCATTTTAAAGTTACTACTAGAATATCAATAAAAAATGGCAATGTACTGTTATTTTGTTTCCTGAACATGTTCAAATATTTCCTTCTCATCAGATGTACTCATGTCTGCTCTGTAGTCGGTGTGTTGCGTTAATGATGGCCATGACACGTGGTTTAAGATCGGTCAGGGATGGGCAACTGGCAAGCGCCCACACTCTGAATGGCCCCTTGATTAATTCCTACCCCCCACCCACCCACCCCGCCCCGCAATTACAAAATAATATATATCTTATTTTAATCTATCTATCTATATATATATATATATATATATATATATATATAGAGAGAGAGAGAGAGAGAGATCTGTGAATATGCAAATCCGTGCGAATATGTAGGGTCCAGTGTAGTTTTTGAATCACCATTACATGCCAGACATGGCTGAGTTGCACCAGAGTTGCACTGACTGAGTCATACTGCCCTACACTACAACGTGAGGAGGCCTAATGCGGATTTGGAATGATATGCAGGACAAGCATAGTACATTCATAATATTAAGATTTGGAGCGAGATGATTGTTGTGGAAAAAATGCGTTCTTTCTTATTCAAAAGTTATGTGCCTTCCTTGGATGATCAATTCTTATGCAAGAGAATGTGGTTATTTTGTTTGCTTCAAACCCTTTGTTGTTACTCAGGGTAGTGGACCTTTTATACATTAAAAAAATATGCAATCAAAAATTAAATATACTGTATATTCGCACAGACTATGCTTGTATTTTTTTCCATATATAAAATGGCATATTTGTCATCCATAGTTGTCCATCCTTGAAATGGGTAACAACAGCCACTTAATCGGAGTGTGATGGACAATGGATCTTCTGATTAATCTAAACATGAGGTCAACTACATCAGATTTGATCAAATAGATTAATAACACCCACAGGAGTCAGATAATGGTACTGTACATGTAAGGTATGTAGATGACCCGACAGGGGCATTTTGCTGCTGTGGTGTGAAAGGAGTGCAAGCGCACCTTGGCTGTTTATTACACTGCTTTGAAGTGCATGTTTGGGAAGCAGTCATAAATTAATTGCACAGTCATCTTGCAATTTACAACCTCCGTTTGCACAATAAAACATTGAATACATGCTCTGCTCCGCTCTCAAGGTTGCCAATTGGACGGCAATTTTATTAGCAGTGTGAATATGAAACAATAAAAGTTGAATGTCACAGCGTACCTGAAACTCCTGGTCTAGTTTCTTCTCAATCCAGTCCGTGACATGGACTAGCGTGACCTCCCTCTCTCCAAGTTTGGGCCGCGCTTTGAGCTCGATATGAGGTGGACTGCGGAAACCGTACCTGAGCACCCAAAATGAGACATGAACGGGACGTGCGACCACCAACAAGCGGTTTTACAATCAGCTTCCTCTAAATATGATCATGAAAACAAGCAACCCGTCTCTGTATGATGGTATGTTATCAATCTATCCATTTCCGATACCACTTTTCCTCATTTGAAGGAAACATACAAACTTTACACAGGAAGGCTAAAGTTGAGATTCAAACCTTGAACCTCTGAACTGGGTGGCAAATGCTAACCACTATACCACTATGTTGCCTGCACTGAACAGTATTAAAAACGTCAACATCAAGCATAGTCTTGCAAACCTGTACTTATCCAGCAGAGGGTGCAAGTGCTGAATCCTTAAACCAGTACCTCCATGCACAAAACTTCCTAGGAAGTGAACTGACCATATCCTGTCTGTAGGAGGCGGCGGTATGTTGACAGCAAGAGTCCCTCGACACTCCTGCACCTCCACGGTGAGCAGCAGCGGCGTGTTGGCCACCTCCTCCATCTTCTTCTTGATGAATTCCGTCTCTGTAGCCTTCTGGAAGTACTTTGACTTGGCGATCTTATCCACAAAGCGCATGATCTTACTAGGCCTGTGGCCTCCCACATAGCTGCAAAGGGAGAGGAGAGCATACATTAGAAGCAGAGGGAGATGCGAGGCAAGCAGTGAGTCATGTTGATTATTTATTAATGACGGCATGTACTGCCGTTAAGTTGGAAAGGAGTGGGCGGGTTCTCCATTAAATCAGCCGTGAATCGCCGGTAAACTGAAGGTTAGAACATTTTGTTTCCAGCACATTAGTATGGATTTTCAAATATTGCTGCGAAGGATGTTTGCTCACCCTTCGCCCCCAGGGAGGACAGCTTTGTCACTGAAAAGTTCTGGAGGATCCTCCTCATCTGACGAACCAGCACTGGACGACTCCTCGTCACTGTCTGCCAGGCAATACGTGCGTGGCCTTGACCTGTGGCATACACAAAAACGCAGTCTGAATTAGTATGAATTAACATCACAGGAATCGTCATGGATACATCGACAAACCAAAGTAATTGGGGCATTACACCGAGTATCAATCAATTTTTGACTCGAGCTGAGTTATTTGGCTAATTCAAAAACTTTTCTTTTTTTTTCAGAACGACACATGCAGCAATGAGGAAATGTGGCTATTGGCCATGGTAAAGAAATATTTTATTTAAAAAGACAATGAGGGCAACAAAACAGTCAAGTGGCAAGTGGACAATGCAGAGTCCAGCTAACATACAGCAACAGGTAAGTTATCATTAGTACCAGTCTTCTTTTTAATTTATTTTGTAAATGCAATGGTTCATTTCATATGGCACAGGGTTACAGTATAATAGTTTAGAATTTTTCGTTTTGGTTAGTTTTTATTTCATTTGGACTTTTGTTTTTTGAATTCAGCTAATTTTAATAAACTTTTAAAAAGTGGGTTTGTTAATTTTCATTGGATTGATTTTTTTTCGAAAATGCTTCTCTTTAAATTTAGTTATTATTAGTTTTAGTCTTTTTTTTTTTTTTTTTAATATATGATGCATTTGTGGACTGCCAGGTAAAAACAAAAGGTCACTAGGCATTGTGTAATAAAGTATAATAAAGCCTGTTCAACCTTCTTTCTTCTTTACGGCTGTGCAATAACGCAAAAAATACATTTAGAATAAACCCCAACATGAAAACAAAGGTCATTTTCGCTAAAATGTGTTTGCTTTAGTTGGTTTTATAAACGGAAAATGTAGTTTCAATTAGTTATTGTTTAAAAAAAAAAAAGACTCTCTCTTTTATTGATTTCATAAACTAAAATGCTTTTTCAGTTTTACTTTTAGCTATTTCGTTAGTTGTTAACTATAATCTCCATATAATCTTCATATGCTAGCAACTACAAGTAGTACTTTGTAGTACCAACAAGCCCCTAATGGCAGAAAATGAATCTCCTTTTAAGCATACAGTTGTTTTAGTGACCTGTCAAACTCACCATGTATTGGGCAATTCCACATTGGTAAGCATCCAGAGAGATGGTTTCATATAAAAGGGAAGGAATTGTGAAATATCAGATGTGACAGCTATTATGATGCTAAACAGAAACATGTCTACTTCAGTCAATTGGCTTTTCCCTGATGGCCTTTGAGCGATTGCTCTCACAATGCTACGGACCAAAAAGCTTTGACGGGAGCGTCGTAATGAAAGCGAATGGCTCACCACTCCTTGCCATGCTCGCCCAGGCCCTCGCCCTCCTTTCCTAGACGTGCTAGGTTCATCTTGGTCTCCAGAGTCATGAGGAAGGAGCCCATGTAGGAGACCTCCAGATCAAACCACAAACCTGGAATGGCAGCGAGACAAATGGAAATCTTTTGACCTCTATCACTGTGGTTGTCATAGTGATTAAACTATTGTTGTTTGTGCCATGCAGTTTCATCCCTTGTATGTCTGCCAAAAGTGGTTTTATCTTGTACTGGATGAAAAGGTCAGGCCTCGGGCAGCTGCACTTCCTCGCAGGGTGAACTTCCTGTTTTGATCGGATTTTCAGCCCCCTGCTGTTTGCTCCACGTGTCCTAGTTTTCCAACTGTAAGTCTCTTCAATTACAACTACTGTAAAGTGATAGAGACCAAGCTCTGTCACAAAAGGTTTGCATTTTCCGTTAAATGACAAAAGATGACCGAAAAGTAATTTTTTCTATTAGACAAGGCTATGATTGGACTAAATGAAAGGAGTAATGGCATTTCCATTCAATTCACCCCACATTAGCATATGAAGTAAGATAATGGTTTAATCCTGAAAGAAGAGCAGTAAAAGGATGGGAGGAACACCAGAAACTGCAGAAGTAGCCAGAAAAAGAGAAAGGCTGACAATATACATTTTAAATAATAACTGCCACCAGCATCTGTTTCTACCTTGGTGGTCCACAGAGGGTTTGGAGGCACCGAGAATCTTGGGAATGGAGAAGCCCATGTCAAGCTCCGTCAACGTGAGCTCATTCATAACATACGGCAGCTGGAAAAAAAACAACAACAAAAGTTTAGCCACCTTTCGAGTTGGAAACTAAAAATAATATTAAAGAGGCACCTGAGAGTTCGCAGCCTGCAACAACTCACTTAATGTTCTCATTTATTTGTACTTTCACTTTTATTCTTTTTGTGGCTTGTCAAGCCATTGCACTATTAGATGTGGTATATATTTTTTTCAGCACAGAATATTGTCACTTTTGGGCTCTTTTTTTTTCTCGGCGAACAGTACATCAGTACATAAGATATTGACAGAGATGAGAGCCAGCACTAAAGTAAAGTAAAGTAAAGTGAGAGAGACGACTAAATGGGACAGGGGATTTGAACCGCTGTGATTGGCTGGTGGTGACCAGTTTAGGCCGGTGCACTATCGCCCAAAGACAGGTGAGATTGGCTCTTGTATGCCGTGACTATGCAAAAGAATAAAACTTTTGACCTCATGTAAGTCATTTTGAAGGAAGCTCTTATGTGATTGGTCACAAGTAGGTAAACAGGAAGAAGGCTAAAAAAATAAAAAAATAAAATAAAAAGGCTACACCAGCAAATAGCCCAGTGGACACCTCGATTACACTTTTGCAATCAGACAACGGAATCAATTTAATTACTGTGTTCACACTTGACGCATTGAACCTCACCAAGGGGGAAAACGTTGAAAAAGTTGAGTTTGGCTGAAAATAAAGTGTACCACCCACCCGGATCTTACTGAGCTTCATTTGAATCTTTTTGGAGACAACGTTGGCCCAGTACTTCTCTCCTAGGAAGTCCCAGAATATTCTTCCTAAAAAAGCGTTGACCCAGGCTTCAGGTTCACCTGGCTCATCTGAACTCCTGGGCATCTGAGGGGAACACACATACTGTGTATGCAGATAGATTTAACATATGGGCAAAGCACTATTTATAGTTACTTAAGGTGTATGCTTCACAATGGAGCAGAACAATTTATTTTTACCAAGCCAATCAGATAAAAACATCCATCCATCCAGCCACCCATTATCCGAACCGTTTATCCTCACAGCTGAAGGGTTGCCACTTGCCAGCCAATCGCAGGCACACATAGACGAACAACCACTCACACACACAATCACACCTCGGGACAATTTAGAATATTCAATAAACCTACAATACATGTTTTTTTTTTGGAATGTGGGAGGAAACCGGAATAAAACCCACACAGGCACAGGGAGAACATTCAAAACTCCACATAGGATAGCCGGAGCCCGGATTCAAACTCTGGGCCTTTCTCTTATTGAAGAAATATAAATGAAATACAACAAAAATATAATGTAATACATACAATATTCAGTGAGTAGGAAGTCTTTTTGAGAGTTCGGCAGGTGTTATTGCTCATCAAACAACAATTAACACTGCTATAATAGAAATACTTTTTCTCAATTTTTGCAAAAACAGATGTCAAATTAATGAATTAAAATGAATCAAAGAAGCAGATGGCCTATTCCATCTACAGTAGAATCTCCAAAATCCAACAGTCTGTTGCGTCATGCTGGTTAATTTGCCAATCAGAAATGTTCCTGGTTGACATAATGTAAAGTGAATACATTTACTTAATTCAACATAGTATTTAATATAGTTTCTTGAAACCTATATGCCACAAGATGATGGCAAAGCACTACTTACAAAAGTACAAAAGCAAACTGGCAGCTTGGTGAGTTTTTTTTATCATGGAGAAGAGGTAAGAGGAAAAAAAAAAAATCCACAAATGGGTAAATTTGCGGATATTGAACCGTAAATACACAGAGATTCACTGTACCCCCTTAAATGTTCTTCCCTTTGTGTCTTTCTTACCTTTTTGGTAGTTTGGGGGCTTCTCTCAGGGCTATGCCCGGGGCTTTCAGCGGCGGTCGGGCTTGCGGGCGCAGGCTGGGGGTTGACATACTTGGCCATGTACAGGCTGTAGTCCAAGAGCATCTTTTGCCTCACACCTCCGGTGGGCCCGCAGGAGGAAGCCGAGGAGCTCTCTCGGTGGCGTGGCGGAGGGTGGCACAGCTCGTCGGAGCTTCCCCGGTCGCTGCTCCCGCTGTCGGCTTCCTGGCCACCGACAGACTGGTTGCTCTGGCTGTGGGAGGGCTGCAAGGCTGAAATAGAAAGGTGGAAATGACTAAGCTCATGTTTAATTACATTGAATTCACATGCTTTATTTAAGGCTGAGTGGTTAATCAATTTGAACCAAATTTTACTTACTGATTTAAACAAAATAATGGGGGGGGGGGGTAATTCTGTAATTCATTCAATTCAATTAATTCCACGTTGTCACTGATGTGCAGTGCTTGCACTATCAACATGATTGCATGTGTTGCCAATTTTTTAATTCCTGCTAAAAATGAGACAAGCTGAGCAGAATCATTTTCACATTTTTGTCCGCATATGACAAGAAAGCAGCACAGTGGAAGGCCATCACAGACTCATGCTGTTGGACATTTTCAAAGACACACTGCCCATTTACAGTATGTGTATCCTCAGTTTATTGTGCATTGAATTTTGCATTGATTTCAACACTTTGGGTTACTATTTTGGTCAACAACAATTAACCAAACGCCCGTCACAGACAGAAAGAACAGTGCAAATATGTTGCAAATGTGTGCTAATGGGAAGTTAATGAGACATTAAGACAATGCGATTATGCAGATTCATGATCATTAAATACACTTTTGTTAATTTAATATTTCTCTCACAGCATCTGGCCAAAATGGGCATTATAATCTGATTACAGGCCGATGTTTGATAGAGGTCTTGTGTCGGATCAAATAATGAGAGGGCGTTTATTTTACTCAACTGGAGGCAAGCCTCCACACTCTAACTGATCTGAGAGGCCGTTTACTATTTAACTTAACTATGATTACATTTTTCTGTGTGTGAATAATAACATCTATGAAATAACATACTTACAGGAGACAAGAAGGGAGACACTTATTTACTCAATTGAAGTGCAGTGAATAAAAAAAAGAAAAATTTGAAGTAAACTGTTTTCACCATTTCAGATTTCCTGAGTTTTGGGGCGCAGCTAAAACAGGGCCCAGGGACATACCTTGGCCACTGGCATGAGTTGCCCCTCCCCCACTATTTTATGAATTTGAACGACTTTGTTCACATCAGCAGTTATCCAGAGCAATTGTTATGGGCAAAAAAAATGCACCTTCCCTTCAGATAGTCTGCTAGGAGGCCACTTTAGACTGCCTCGTTGTCAAGACATGGACAAATTATTGCCAATTTTTTTAATCATTCAAATTTGGAAAGGTTGTTAACAATGCACTTCTTTATGAGATGTCAAATTTAGAAGACATATTTTTTTCATTTTACAGGGACTTTTAAGTAATCCTATCTAGTAGATTGTAGGGCTGCACGATATTGGAAAAACAAGTGATATGCGATATAGCCAAATCGATATTATTGCGATATCTAACATGCACCAAAGGAAATTACATTTTTAAGATCTAATGAAAAAAATAGATTTTTTTCATGCGGCAAAATAAGCAAACTCAATGTATACTTAGTTCATTCATTGTAATTACCTCTCGATAATGTACAACTATTGGATGGCGGTGCACATTTTTTAGTCTGACTGGTCAAATTCAGATAAAAGCAGAAAATGCCATATGAAACTTATTGCATGTCTTTGCGATATGCATATTGCATGTGCCAATATCGTGACATTGGATATAGGGGAGACCAATTCATGTAATCCTGCTGACCCATTCACACTCCTCATTTGAGGGGATTGTCTTTGAGCTGGAGCTTATGTGCAGATCTGATGGCTGGGCAACTACACACTCTTGAAAATGGGCTCTATTTTCGTGCCCAGCACAAGCATGGTCTTACTGTGTGCATGGGTGGACTTTTCTTTCTTTTGGTCATTTGCTAGACTAGCACAGATAGAAGAGGACGTTTGCATCCTTGCACCGTTATGGGAGGGAACGCAGCCGCCTCCAAACCAATCGAAGTGGCTCCCCTCATAAATCCATTTAAATTCAGCAGGGAGAGTTGCGCGTGCGGTTTACATGGCAGAAGAAGTTGTTGAAGTTTATGCGGGAGATTGGAGTGCGCAGTGCACTTCAAGTTATTAAAGGATTGGCAAAAAGATACCCAATTGTGGACAAAGTAGTCTGATGCGCATGTTACGTGGGCAATTGGAGGCTGACTTGCACCTCCAATGGTGCATACTGTTTTAAGATGACAATGACAATTCATTCAATGAACGGATTTCGACAATGATTCAAAGGGATTGTCCCACACTGTCATATTTATGAATAAAACAAGATGACATGCACCGAATCTGAAACCTTGATCAAATCCACCAAAATCACAATGCACTACCTGCATAACAACTTAGACCTGGTTTTAGCGAGTCTAGTCTACTTTTTGTCACCAAATTACCAAATGCGCCAAGTCACGTGCAATAGAATACATTGGAACGCCTATTGAGCGACCTGTCAAATTCAAAATACGCTAAACTAGACTTTTTGCCAGCACGAAAATGAAGATGTGACTGTTTTTATGCCAAGCGCAGTCCAAATTGTCAGGTACACCGGGAGCGGGGCAGCATCGTCCGTCGAAAAGCCCAGCGAGGTGCAGCGTGGTCCCAAACACAGTGAACGAGACTTGCCCCGGCATGAAAATTAAGTTGAGTTCATTTTTACACCAAGTGCACAGACGCCTGTCTACGAAAACAGGGCCCACTGAGACTTCTCAAATGTGTGTGCGCGTTTGCTGTGTTGCTCACTTACCACTCTTGGGCAGACTGCCGCCTCGCCCGTCAGACTTCATCTGGGATGCCAGCAAAAATCTCCGGAACCACTCCTCCTTTTCCCGCCCCGTCCTCCCAAACAGGTAGATTGTCAGATTCCCTCCTCCGGGCGTTGGCTTCTTCTGCTCGTCTGCGGATGCTTCAGCTTTTTCAACCTTGTTGTCCACTTGCTCTGCTTTCTCTTTGTCCTCTTCGGCCTTCTCCCCCTGGGCTTTGGACATAAAGTCATCCTGCTTGGCCAGCTCAATGCAAACAGGGTACTTCTTGTTCCAAACCCTTTTTCTCGCTAGGCTCTGTGGCATCAGGTAGATCTTTGGAGGAGAGGAAATATTTAATCAAATCAATAAAATGCTAATGTCACCATTATTGGAGCAGTAAACCATCCACCATTAAAGCACAAACCAACAAATGGCTACAATTTAGGATGTAAATGGTTATGTACTAGGTGTAGGTTATGTAGTTATGTAGAAGGACAATGTTCAAACTTTCCAAGCGTTTCCATTCATTGACTATTCATAACTGAAGACAGCAAGTTTCACACTGACCAAATCATAACTACTGCACCTTGCTGTCAGTCAGATCGTAGATCTTCTGGCTGATGTAGGTGACGTCAGGTTTAGGCTCATTGTGAGTGGCACGGCGGGAGATGTTGCGGTTTGGTTTTGACAGTCGCAGGACGGAACCTTCAAGGCGAACGTACACTGAGTGCGTCAGGGTGGCATGGTACATCTCCGGGTCGTAGCTGAGGATCTCGTTCATCCAGCCCTGAGATGTGGAGGGGATGCAGAAAGGAAGAAACCCTATTAGTTTTTTTTAGACAAAATAATGGTTGAAATGCCCAAAAATAACAAAGAAACCCCAAAACTATTGCTTTTGAGAATGAGAAGTGACTTGAAGGCCCTATGTACTTGGTGGAAAAATAGGCGCATCTTCATTTTCGTGCAGGGGCAAGTGTAGTTTAGTGTGTCTGTGAATTTGGTAGACTGCGCTACGCCTCAAAACATGTTCAGGTGTATTTCGATTGCACATCCCCGGCGGATCTGGCAATTTGGTGACCAAAAGTAGACTAAATTTTAGACTGCCTAAAACCAGGTCTAACTTGTGGCGCAGGTGGTGTGATGGATTTGATTGAGATGCAGGCAGACAGATTCTGAGCTCCGGTGTATGCCATCGTATTTCATTCATAAATATAAGAACAGCATGGGGCAATCCCTATGGGTCATTCTAGAAATCAATTAATTGAACAAATTATTCTTATTATCTTAAAAATATTTTTAAAGCACCCCGCTGACCATGCGGCACAACTCTAGGTAGGTGATTGGTGCAAGGCAGTCTCTAATTCACATGTGCGGTCAACTACAACATCCAACATGCAGTTCCTTTTACTGTAAATACACTTTACACTCATGGACTCCAGCGAATCCTTCCGCCATGTAAATTGCATGCGGCTCGCCCTGCACTGAATTGAAATCAATTGATGACTAAGGGAGCCGCTTCGATTGGCTGGGAGTCAGCTGCATTCTCTCCCACAACAGTGAAAAACGGCGCAAACACCATCTGTGCTAGGCTAGCAAAATACAAAAAGAATGAAAACTGCACCGATACGCACAGTTAGAATGCGCTTTGCGCTAGACTTGCACTGGGCACAAAAATAGGGTCCCACGTATCCTTGTTTTGAGGACAATAGGACCGTTACACTTTTTTGGATACTTCCATTGGCATGTATTCTTCCACTACATTGGAGCTTGTACTTTTTCCTGGGGCAGTCCCACGTCAATCATTATACTGTAGTAGCACCAGTGGCTGGTCGTAATGTCACTCACTAGTGTCCATTCACTCAGTCAGTCTTTACAGCTGCAACCTGAGCTGCAGTTTTACAAAAACTTTACTTTAACACCAGATTCGTAGCCGTACTCCCCAGACTTGAATTTGTTATGCCAATCATTTGCTTAGTACACCCTTCTGAAGGTCCTGAGTGCGGTCTCCCAAGAGTACAGTGCAAAATACCGTGGCTCTCACCCGCCTGAAGGATTCATCACACTGGAGAAAAGGTGCAATACGACTGCTCAATTTGTAGCTGAGGCCTTATCAGTCCCAAAGGATGTTGGATAAAAAAAAAAGCCATTTCAATTGAAAACAAAAGGGTGAAATTCGGTGCTTGGAGGCAGTACGTTAAAAGATGTTCAAAGATATTAAACAAGAGTCTTTGACTTGCAAATTAGCTTGAATTGAATGTAACTGCCTGACTATCAAAAACATGTGGATCTCAGGCTAAATGTTCATATTGTGTTTGTCTCACCTTGAATAGGCCTGGTTCTTTGATATCAAGCTGGGCCACATTCCAAGGTTCTATCCTGCGTCTTCGCTTGCTCGTTCTCAGGTAGGAACGCCGTGGAGCTGACAGCCAAAGGACCAGAATGGCCAACGTGAAGCCTGCAAATATCCCATGGACCACCGCGCATACATATGGTGGTAGTGGAAGGACTAAGTACCAGTACACCACCTGTGTCAGGCAGACCAGGCTGATCCAAGGCACAATCTCCACTTCCTCCTCTTCTTCTTCTTCTTCAATATCCATTTCACTACACAATCCAGTGCTGCCAGTATGGAGGCCACGGGATCCAGGGTGATCCCCATCTGGAGTCTCCGTGTCAGTACACAAGTCAAAGTCTTCGCTGTAAAGTTCACAAAAATCCTCATCTTCTTGACGAGCAACTAGAGCCGACATGGAGCAGCGACCAAGATTGAGCGACGGAGACCTGGCGAAGTTGGATGTGGAGGTCTGACAGAGAGTTGACTCTGGTGTCAGTGAGGGAAAGGAGAAGAACACGGAATCGGAACCTCTACCAGTGGGAGTTGCTTTGTCTTCTTCCCCCTCGGCTCCCTCCTCCTCCTTGATGCTGTAGTTGTAGCCTTCCGAGTGTCCGTTAACTGCTGTTATGCCGCTTAGCTCTGATGCGCTCGATGACAACAACCTGGCTCGATGGGGGCCACTTCCTACTCCACCAGTACTCGATTCCTCCCCCATGATCTTACTAAAAAGCTGCAGGGGGTCTGACATCACCTCTGAAAGACGTCGCCTTGTATCTTCTATCTTGGCTTCCACTTCTTGAACCTTGAAAAAGGACCTACCATCTGGGGACATGGTAGGAGACGAAGGGGCCGTTTTGGAGTCTCCGCCGATCTGACTGGCAATGATGGGGGAGGAGGACAGGCGAGGCTGGGAGAACTGTTTGAAGAGCTGCATGTTCCGAGGAGGAGGCCGCTGGGACGGTTGCACTTGTTGCTGTTGGGGGACATGATGAAGAACTTGGTGAACAGACCCTTCCTGGTGCTCGGCCTTTGCCGAATCCGTGGAAAGGGACTTGACAAAAGATTTCATTAAGTGTCTGTGGCGAGTATGCGACGGCGCAACAGTGGTTGTCGGCGGGGCAGGTTCGCGGGCCTCGACGTCATTGGACAAGGACCTGACCAGGCTGAGGAAAGGTCTGGAGGATGACAGTCCGGCGGATTTGCAATGTGAGGAAGAGCTGGAACTTGTGGGTGGGAGGCTAGCTAAGGGACGTTCAGAAGGCCAGGAGGAGCTGGTGGGAGGAGTGGAACTGAGCTGAGGAGTGGTGAAGGTGGGAATGATTGTCATGGCCGGGGAGGCGGCGCTTGTGTGAGGATTTACTGTGGTGGTCTCAGATTCAAAAACCAGATCCTCTTTTGACCTGAAAACCTGAAGACCTCCTGCAGCATCTTGCTCAGGTTTCCCTCCAATGTCGACTCCATAAAGCTCCTCTTCCTCATCGTCCTCCTCCTTGCCCAGAGCAGAGAAGTGGATGGTGATGGTGTCACGCGAGAGGGAGCGCTGAACCTGCAGCTTGGGTCCAGGCGTGTGCCGAGAGGGGGTAGTCTCGGCATGTTGGCTACTTCCTCTGCTGCTGCTGCTGCTGCTGCTGCTGTGACTGCTCATCACCACCCGGCGCAAGTCTCACAGCCTGGAGGGCAACAACATAGGCAGGTCACGTTCAATACCATCAAAACACTCATGTGGAACACTGGTGTGGTGGAAATGTGGACTCGGAAGGAACTAGCCTGGATCACTCCACTCAAGTTCATTAATAGCCACATTGGGATCCATTGAATTTGATATCTTTTTGGTGTGTGTTTGGCAGTTCTATTTTTTACGTTTCGTGTGTATTAACAGTGCTTTAGATCGCAACATCCTCAAATCTATGATATTTGTTGTCAAAGGGTTAAAAATATATATATTTGCCCTGTAGAGAGAGCAACTACAGCGCCTCCTCTGAATCAAATTTTTGGGGACTCTCAGAAGTGAAGTATTTTTTGCCTCTGCATGTATCCTGGTGAAAATTGCATATTTTAGGGAAGCACGGTAGCATGTCTGCCTCACAGTTCTGAGCTTGAGTCGCTGATTGTAGTCGTAGCGTGAGTTGTAGGCTACAGCAGCTCCTTCTGAGTGTTAACGCGCAATATTTGTTCATTTGACTGTTTGTCCCCTTTAACTCATTTGCTCCCAAAAACGTAGAAAAACGTTCTATTTTAAATATTGCCATGGTCCCAAAAACCTATTTATATTGTTTTTAAAGTTTTGTTATGCTAGAGCATACAAAAGGCTTGGATGCAGCCTCTGAACTGAAGAGGTTGCTTAAGGCAATGGTAGTTATTACAACAACAACAAAACGGCCAGCAGGTGGCAGCAGAGCATAAAATATCAACCAGGGCCGTGTTGCAAAAAGTTCTTTTCCCCCAGTGTTTTCAACAGGTTTGTGAATAATGATGAAACTTAGCTATACTCTATTGCTAATTGTTGCAAAATGGAAACAGATACAATTTTTTTTTTCCTGATGAAAGAAGAGACTCTAATCTTTCTTTTGGTAGGTTCCATGTTTCTATAGCAATAGAACTGAATACTCTGTGGACCTCGCAAAATCTGTCAAAATCCAGTAAAACGCCCGGGAGCAAAGGAGGTTGCTTTAGTGAAAATGGTTAGGAGTGAATGAGTTAATAAAGTGCTAAAGGGTAATGGCTACTGTGACTCTCGACTAAGGGACTCAAAAAAGCTCCAGTTATATATTTTTAACATAAGTCCGAATAGTAGGTATGTAACGATAATGGCAATATTGTGAGATCGCGATATTAAAACTGTCGTCATCATGTCACAATATTAAAAGTAGCACATCTGTTAAAAAAGTCAGGTTGATTTCAATTTGTGCGGTTCTGGCACCCTCTGGTGGCTTTTTTTGTGTGCAGTATTTTTCGCAAGGCATGTTTTGTCTTTTCTATGTTTATTAAAATCGACGCTAACGGTCAGATGAAGGGGGAACGTAATGCTTGTGAACTGAGTCAATATGTGGAGGAACTCAATATGTGCGTGCATTAGCAAGTAAGTGCCTCCATATTAAGTTTTAGGGTTAGAGATTGTAGGTGGTTTATATGCATTGCTGTTATGTACAAAAGCACAATGTTGAGCTTTTTCTGTTATGTACAAAAGCACAACGTTGTGCTTTTTTTTTTGTATGAGCTCATCTTTTTTAATATTGTGACCTTTTTTTAATGTCGCCAACCTCCCCACAATATCATGATAATTATCAGATCGTGATGTTTGGATATCGTTACACCCTATAATCATGCTATCTGTAATCCATGTAATTTCTCTAGCATGCTTACTGTTAAACATGTTCATGAATTTAAAATGCATTCAACCTCCATTCTACTCAAGCATAACAATGTGGTTACAGACTGGGCTTCCATTGAATGCAACACAGCACAGTCATCCATCATGTGCTGATTTCTACTCAGTCAGGCCTCATGTTGTCATTGTGCATGCTTGTTTGTCCATATTGCGTTAGCAAACATACACACGCATACACACACTGTTTGCCCTCTCTCTTGAGGCTTGGTACAAAAAAATTGGCAGTTAATGGAAGGAGGCGGGACAAATGGAATCACCCGAGCAGTTAACTTGCCGGATTGTTGTTTAAGGCGAAAACACAGCGTGGCACTCTGCGGTTGGAATTGCAGTCATTTTTGTGTTTTCCTGTTTTTAATGCAATGGGTACACAACACAGAAACAACAAAATAGAGAAGCAGGCAGCAAAAATATAAAGGGTGTCTGTTTAAGTGGTGAAAAAAAGATGAGGAAGATTAGAGGTGTGGCGTGGAGACAAGGAGTAAAACAATTAAAGCAAGTGAATTGCCACTTTAAACGACATGCACAAACAGGAGCACATACTATAGGGTACATAATGTGCACCATTCAGCCTATGAATAAAAGACACGGAGGACAGAGTAGATTGTACACAATAGAAGGAAACAGGACAGAAATAGACAACCTCAGATTGATCTGAAAAGTGTACAAATAAGCACTTCTTTACCTTCAAATCTTTTTAATGTGCATATAATATTAATTGTGTTCAATTCAAACTCAATGTTGTTACTAATTATTGTACAGTGGATTACTTTTAAACATACATTCTCACAACCATTTGAACTGAAATGTAAGTGTGTACTGCATGATAGCTACATGATTAACTTTCAGAATATTATTTTGAAAAAGGTTTTTTTTTTTTTTTTGAAGATTACAGTATTACTTCCAAGGCTAAATCTTACCAAATGCAGTACACTTAGTATTGAATTTATTAATTTTTTTTTTTTTTAAGTCTGCTTTTAAGTTTCCAAGGCATTTTGTCACATAGTTTTTAAATAAACTGAGTACTTAAAAAAAAACACACACACATATCAAGCATCCCAAAAATAATGTTGTCATCTTACAAAATTCTTCCTAATTTGACCAAATGTGATCATAACGCTGTACATTCAGCTGTGAAAATTGTCCATTCTATGGGGCTAAACTATGAAATCTCGATATACAAACTACAGCTACAACAACAAAAACTCGACCCCTTTAGAATGCACATGTCAAAACATCAATGCATGCAAGGCAGTTGAAATGGCAGTTGCTATGCCAACAGCGATGAGCTTATTGTGCATGTCTCTTATCCTCGCAGACTCTTTTTTCTTTTGTACCAGAATGAAGAAAGGTTACATTTTGCTCTTTCAGAAGGTTTTAAGGAACATCATGAGGCTTTGCAGCACAAACTGCACTGTTGTTGGGATGCACGACAATATCGGTGGCCAATAATTATCAGCAATTATCGGCAATTATCGACCAATTTGACGTCAAACAGATAAACCAGATAATACAGAAATCCGCCGGTAATAAGAAGACATGCCACGATGGTATTGTGGTTCTGGTTCAAGTTGTGCCCAACTCCTCAACCCCTCCCCTCTCCTATGATGGTATTGCATATTTGTGACGTCATAATGCGCAGGACCTTATGTTCACATTAGATGCATCACGGCGACATTGCAGTCGCCAGTGTGGGTTTTCTTTTCTGTGTTGCATTTTTAAAACATGACTGTTTTGTTTTGGCAAACTCAAAATGAGTTACTGGTTGTCTTTAAAACAGAGATATCAATAAAATGCTGCTTCATGGTTCTTTACACAATGTTTCAATGTATTTGTCCATGTTAGGACTTGAAAGTATATTTGTATTCAAGTTCATTTTGCAAACAATTATTGGCTTACTTATCAGTTATCGACACCTCCTAAATTATTGGTTTATCGGTAGATAGATAGATAGATATAGTAGATATAAATCTATATTACGCCTATTTCCACCTATTGCGGGTGTGTCTGGAACATTTCCGTCACACTAAATGGGGATTCACAGTAATGTCTTTTACATTCTAACCAGATGTTTTAAGATGGTGAACAGATGCACATAATGTTCAATCTAAAATATGTTTTTTTAAAAGGCTGCAAAACACCAACAGTGTTTACTATTAGTCAAAATGAACGCAGCGCAAACAGACTCCAAATGTCAGCAGTAACCCAACTTGAGCATGTTTTCATTTCCCAATGGCTCATGGCCTATATTGGCAGCTCGTAGAACATCCGTTGCGTTTAGTGTCTCTGAGTACTACTAAAGGCAACGTGTGAGGACGAGTGTTGGGAAATAACATCCCGTGGCTTATAAAAAAACATGAGCTACACACAGATAGACAATTTCAAATTAATATGCATAGTGTATTGTGTAATGTGCTTCTAAAGCCTTGCGGGTGTTTGAAAGGAAACATCCGCCTACAAAGCACTGACTGTATATTTTCATCTACAGCGAACCCCTGCAAAAATCTGCATATAATTGACACCCATTATAAATAGACTTTTTTTTTTGTTAACCCCAAAAAATGCTTGAGGTCTCCTACGAATAGCGGGGATCCATTGTCCCTACATGTACAATTTTTATTTATCCTCTGCAAAAAATAACCAAGATTACTGCAGGATTACTGAATCACTCACAGTAGTTGTGAAAGTCTTTTTCATTTGGGTCTACCTTGACTGTATTATACTGCCGCCCTGTGGCCGAGTTGCGCACACCAGAAGGAGCCATGATGAATTAATCACGCACAAACTGTTTAATTCATTACATTCTATTTTATTACACAATTAATTACTGTATGATTTCATGAGTACTAAACGGATAGCAGAGTTTAGACCTCTTTTTGAGGGTCAAGACTTGGTTTTAGGTTTGAATTGAGTTATGGTTGAGGTTAGGGTAAGGAATAGGGGTGGGCAATATTTTTTTATGGTTAGGGTTAGGGGAAGGGTTAGAAAATGCATTATGTCAATGAGATGGCCCCACGACGATAATAAAACAAACCTGTGTGTGTCAGTTTTTTTTTTTAACCACACCGTGTTTTACCTCGGCAAGTAAAAGACATCAGTCTTAGCTGACTGAGCAAAAAATTGGGCACACCCTGGACTGGTTGCCAGTCAATTTCAGGCCATTCACAGTCCCATTGAAGACAACTTAAAATCTTCAATGGACCCGGAAAGTACCCGCAGAAAACCCACACATGCATGGGGGAGAAAATGTAAACTCAATTAAAAAAAAAAATGGAATTGAAATTCAAACTCAGGACCTCATGCCTGTGAAGCAGACATGTTAACCACTAGAACACTGTGCTGCCCATCATGTTCTTTTTTTTGGTTCACTTGAAGGGAATTAGTGTAATCGGTGTATGTGCTGTAGTTCTCCACCACAATAATACACACTAGGGCTGTGCACAAGTTGGTGATGACTCAAATTGAGATACAAATGAATGCCCAGTCAGAATTTTTTTTTTATTTAAGTGAGAATAAATTATAGCATATTGTCGTGTGTACTTGTGTTACAGGAATGTTAGACTGGCAACATGTGTGATGTAATACATATGTGGGAAGTGCAGCACGTCGCGTGGAGTGCGCTCTCCGAGACCAGACACCCGACCCGAAAGTGATTGCGCATGTATGGGAATGTTTAGCCGGTTAATGAGAATTAAACTGTTAAGCAATCAGTCAAGCAGTGAGTCAACGCCCTTGTCGCTGTTTTCCTTTGAGGCCGTCCTAGCACAAAGACAATTTGTAAACTTGAACGGTGGACCGCAGAGACGAACCCTCCCAGGTTAGCTTAGCGCTGGCTATCTGGTGGACCGCAGAGACGAATTCTCACGGATTAGCTTAGCGCTAGCTAGCTGGTATGATTTAAAACTTTACCAAAAGCGAGAAAAAAAAACATCCCTGCCCTGGTTTCTGCCATTGGCTAATGTACTGCGAAAGATCCTGGAGGTTCAAATAAGTTATTTTAAACTAAAGAGGGAAACCTTTCTGTAGGTTGACATAGCTGCATTAGCACGTCCATGTACACTCCAAGGTTTTCAACAACAACAAAAAAAGAGTGGATTTTTCTTTTTTTTTAGACTATGACATGTTTTTTGGCCAAAGTACAAGCAGTAACCCATTTGCGTTGATTCAAGACTTGCTACGATAAACGAATAGGGAACGCGTGTATTGGGTGCGAGTCCACATGCTAATACAGATCGATGAGTTCTGGATAGAGGTACACTATGGGATCAATGGAACACCCATCATCCTATGACTTTGGTGGAGTTGGTGCTTTACTCAGTGACTTGACTTCCGATAAATTACCTAAGGACTTTTGTGTCCTCGTGTATTGCATTCAGACAGACTGAAGGACTTAAATCAAGTTGGGATGACAAATTACCTTAAGACTTGACATTCAACCTCCTCGTGCGGATCATGTTGCCTTCACTCCCACGTTGTTGCTGACGTTCATCTTTTTCACATACACAAAAAAAAAATAATCGTTACATTTCAACTATATGGCTAATTATCTACAATTGTAAGCAATATTCAAACGTGAAAACTAATTATACGATCCTAATATAGATGTAATTAACTATGTTAATTCATAGATATGAGGGCAATTATTTGTAGACGGTGGAGAAGTTTGACAAACGACAGGGGTGGGAAACCTACAAGCCCGTAGGGCAGAGGTGATCAGCAAACTGCCATGCTTTCTATATTAAATGGCGCAGGCACACAAGCTTGACGCTGATCTTTGTAGGTTACCTGCTGCTGACTGGGGCACTTCTTCAAAACGTCCGCCTTGATCCAAAATGGCTGACTTCCTGTTCCATTTCTGGCGTGAGACCTTGAGATTTTTCCATGGATCCTGTCATAACAAATACATAGACACGAAATTATGTCAATCGATGAAGCTGGTATCTGGAGCTATTTTTTTCCCTAAATTTTCAGGGGGCGAGTGAGGTTTGGGGTGTCACCTCTAAATACAACTCTAAAGACTCTAACGGATGGGAGACGACCACTCTACCACTGAGCCATGCCGCCCGATGCTGATACTTGATACATTCATTCCGTCTTGCAATTGTGATGAAACTATTTTATTTTAACCAAATATATATGTATATATGCATTTTGCAGATCATACGTAATTTGCATTCGGCTTTCAAAGAGTTGTCAAGTATCTCCACACAGCTGACTTAGGTCCTAGTGGACCGGGCCAGTAGTTATATGCCAGGCTGGTATGGGTGTAGTACCTCAAGTGTGAATTCGCAATAGCACTATTGCGAAATTGCATCTCTAATCTTGACTCTTTTTCATTTTAATTTCCAAATCATTGGTCTACTCTAAATGTTGATATTTGAATTTGGAATTTGGTCCGTAGGCAATTTGTCAGTAGCTTATCATATAAAACTTTTTTTTATTACAACATATAACTATAAATATCAAAATAAGATAAAATGGTGGTCATTTTTGCAGTGAACTCTATTCTGTACAATTCTTGTCACCAGTAGACATGTACTGATGTCAATTTGTGAGTTTTGGGTCATGTTAAGGCTCCCCAAAAAACGATTCATACATTACCCTAATCAAATCTTAGAAAGTCTTGTTAATGGCCCCCGAATGCTACCGACTAAAATTATTTGTTGTATCGCTATTGTCTTTATAAAATCGAAAAATTAAGGTTCCACACCACTGCACTCATTCACATCATGTCAATTAATTGCCATAAATGTGCTCAATGGACAAGACCTTAGTTTTGCCTCACATTACACCGTGTGCTGTATAGCATCATCACGACTGCTTTATTTATCACGGTTGCTAGGAAGATTTGTACAGCTAATCTAATCGGGCCAACAGCGACAAAGTAATCCGGTTCATTGTAAAATCCAACCGCTTGATGTCGAATGCATAAAGAGTGTAAATAACCTCAATCTCACCCTGGTTACTGCATCCTCATCTCGGGGATGTCCAGGCCACAGCGTAGCATCCAAACAAAGCTTTGATAATTTGCGTAGTCCAAGCTGGTTCCGGACGTGATGAGCCCCACGCAGGGACTGGATCTCCCCCACTGTCTCTCACTCACACAAAGGGGAGGGCTGGTTTCGGGGTTGCAAGCGGCCCAACCTGCCCCAACTGCACGTCTCTATGGCGCGATTCGATTACGCGAGTTGAGCCGAGCTAGGCTGGGCTAGTTTTGTTTTGGTGAATGAGAGCTGGCCACCGTCACACCCCCTCCTCAACAGTGACATTGCAATTCCGTCTCCTCCCTCCCCGGACTCGGGTTCTTCATGTTTGACTACTGCAGGAGAACGCGCGGCTGCTGCACGATGAGAAGGTAGCTGCGTCATGGCGCCGCAGGAGCACTTCCCCTTCCTCAAATTTGTCTTAGTGTACTTTTATTTAAGTTACTAAATTGCAGTCCATGCTAAGGCGAGACGGGGCTCCTCAAAGACAAATAGTGCCGTTTTTTGATTGAAATCGCAATGTGAAAGCTGAAAAGGCAGAAAATTTCGTCAAAAAACGAAATATTTTCGGTCACATTCAAGCAAGTGCATTCAAATTCAGTACTTCTGTTGTCTATTGTGCATCTATTGGGACATGCTACTATCTAGCGGTCAAATGAAGCATGTCAGCATGAACATCAACGCTGCTCATCCATGTCTGCTCATGCGGCTCAACAAAAAAATATTTAGTTCAGTGGTTCTCTACCTCTTTTCAGTGACGTAACCCCTTAATTTTATTTATTTTTTTGTTGCCAAGTACACCCTAACCAGCGCAAAGCATTTTTGATTAGAAAAAAAAAAGACTTAAAACCGAATGAGGTGGCATCATTGTCTGATTCATTAAACTTTGGAACTCCATTTGTATTTATGTGGTCTCTTGAACTATTTGGAAATAAAAAGATATCTAAATTATATATAACTATAACTATATAAACATTTTATTATAAATAAAGATTGTGCACGTAAAAATTATCCTTTGGGATTACAGTGAAGCTGAAATTGAATAGCCTACTGAATATAAAATGAATTGTATGAATTTATGTTGTTCTGAAATATTTACATATACTTTTAAAATATATTTTAAAATCTCACATAGCCCCTAGAGTGCTTTCACATACACCCAGGGGTAAACGTACCCCCATTTGAGAACCACTGGTTTAGTTCATTCCATTTAGTATTAATCAACATATATTATATTTAAATAATAATAATAATTGTATGACGTATGATTTTGTATAATGTAATATATGATGATGGAATGCTTTATTTTTTATGTGTAAATACTAGGGGTGTTAAAATTAATGCGTAAAATTTGAGTTGATTTAAAGGTTGTTTAACGCCACTAATTTTTTTAATGCGCGATTAATGACTGCCCCTTACTTGCAAAGCTTGTACTGGGGGAATTCCAGTCACATTTATTTTATTTAGCAGTAATAAATTAAAATAAGAATTAATATATTCGTGGAGACTGGGGTCAAGTTGTATTTAACCATTTTTAAAATGTGCAGAATTTCACAAGTTACTTCATGTTAAAGATTAGATAGTACGGAAGCGTATTGCATTCACTTGGAAAAAAAAAAGTCCTGTTTTTCTGCCAAATTTTTGGGGGAGCGTTGTTTTTTTGAATAATTTTTTTCCCCTGTTTTTTTAAATATTTTTTTTTCTGTTTTTCTGACTCATTTTTTTGGGTTGCTTTGTTTTTTTGAGTATTTTTTTTCTTTCTGTTTTTCGGAATATTTTTTTCAGTTTTACTGATTTTTTTTCTGTCCCAAAAAATATTCAGAAAACAGGCTGAAAAAAAATATTCAGAAAAACAGGGAAAAAATATTTGTAAAAAAAAAAAAAACTGGAAAAAAAATTATTAAAAAAAAACTGGGAAAAAAAATATTCCGAAAAACAGAGCTCTGTTCTGTTTTTCGGAGTTTTTT
Organism: Vanacampus margaritifer; assembly: GCF_051991255.1. Taxonomy (NCBI): domain Eukaryota; kingdom Metazoa; phylum Chordata; class Actinopteri; order Syngnathiformes; family Syngnathidae; genus Vanacampus; species Vanacampus margaritifer. Next base: position 28,039,403 of record NC_135433.1, read on the forward strand.
TTTTTTTTTTTTTGACCTCTGAACTCCAATTGACTTGTTGCAGACTCGATAATGGCGGAAGCGGATACTTTCCCGCATACCTCCAACGTACCTTCTGGCTCAGTTAAGGTAAGGCATGTACCTTAAATGGTAACACACTCACTATTATTAATGTCTTAGTGTAAGGTAGGTATATCATTTTATGTTATGGAGCATGGAAGTACACGTACATATCATTCGATCGGCATGATTTTAGTAAGCTAACAGTTTGTTTAAACAATGCCCAGAGGGATTCTCGCTGGGCATTGTTTGTTGTCTGATCATCCTTCACTTGACAAAAGTAGAACGAGCCATTCGTCATAACGTCGTTTATATGCAAGTACAGTATGCACTACTACGCTCCCGTACCTTAGGTAGAATGAGCCGTATGTAGGCTACGTCGTACCGTTATATGCTAAATATACGCAAACACTATGCTTAACGAGATAACGTCGTTAGGGTGACCATATTCCCATTTCCACAAAAAGAGGACACTCGCCCCGGCCTTGAAATTGTGGTACCAGTCGCAGCTACACAGTGTACTTCACCTCCTATAAGTCACGTAATGCCAACCGGACATTTTCATGAATTTATGAAAGGACTTAAAAAATGGTCTGTCGTCCCATAAATGACACATTTGGTCACCCTAGATAACGTTAATTATTATTATGGCTCAAAGGAGAATCGTAACATATTGTTTAGCACGGGACACCTGTTTTAAGCATGTAACGATGAGGAAGGACGTTGCAAAGCCCTGATCTTGATGAACTATTTTCTAATTGATCATTAATAATAACAAAAGTAAGACTACTACTAAAACCCTACTCTGACATGTTGGCTTTAGTCTAATGTACTATTAGTATAATATTATTGTTAATGAATAAACTTTGACACACAAAAGGACACACAACACAAACCAGTTTGACTGGTGATTTGAGTGAGCACAATATTTACTGTGAGGTTGACTTTGAAATGATTATTCATATAGATTTGGCCTTTTCCTGGATTTTTGTAGTGCTAGCTGTAATGGCTGCATCATCAACCCCTGGCCTCCCACAAGATGTTGGTCTGTGGGCATTTTTACGCAACAGAGGTGTTCCTGAGGACCGCATTCAGAAAATGCAGCAGGATCATGTAAGTCACAGGAAATTTGTTCCTGCAAAGCTACATGTAGTATTTTGTCTCAAGTATATTTTAATATTTAACAGAATTTCAATTATTTTTTCATACACCTGTACATATAGCTGACCACATGTGACTCCAGAGGTTCGAATATTTATATATGTCAATTGCCCCTTCCAACAATGCAGCTTGATGTAAACGTCACTGCTATACAAATATACAAATGAATATACAAACTATTTGCTTTTTTTCCCCCTTTTTTTTTTTTTACAGGAGTGGTTTTAAAATTATTTTATGACATATTTTCAGAACAAATATACAGTATGTGAAGTGTTCAGTATTGTCAAAGTAAGACTAAGGGTCATCATTGCATTTTTCCAGTATAGGAATGTGCAACAAATGAATCACGCTTGATAACGTAGAGATGCACTGCAGACATCATGGTCATGCAAATTACTTACATGGTGTTAGAACAACACGTTCACTATCATGCTAAAGTAACTACAGGTGCAACAATTAGTTGATGGGTTATCACTTATCAATTTAAACAGTTATTATGAGAAGTTGTTTTAACTTAAAATGGTCCAAATGGTATTTCAACAGTTAATAATCAATGATTTCTAATAGTCTTCCATGAACACAGACTGATTGGCTTTGCGCTTAATCAAAGTACTCTCACACATCTGTCAGCACGTCAGCCATGCCCCACCATTCGCACGCACGCACTCAGACATATGACGAAGACAACCCAAAGGGGACAACAATATTACAGCACATTTTTTGTTTTCATGAACAAAAGCAATTGTTAGGTCTAGTTAACTGGCCTGTCATTTCTGTTAGGTATCATTTTCTATTATGGTTTGATAATGCAAAAATCTTTTTTTTAATCAATTAATCGATACGATAATCAGAAGAGTAATAAATTCTCAAAAACAAACCATAGCTGCAGCCCCAAAATTAACACATTTTACTTTAGGAAAAGACTTGCATCCACAGCTTTGAGTAAATTCAGGAGCTGATGGGTACTGCACTGTTACAGGATTATAAGATACACATTTGCAAAACAAAATGAACTTCTGTAAACTGGTGTAGACTTTACACTTAATTGGGAACAGCACTTTTCACATGTAGAGTCATCAGGTTCTCTCAGTTATGGTCTGCGTATTCTCTATTACATTACATAGCACATTGCGTTCATACAATCTGAGCTCGCATGTAAGCACGTAAGAACATATAAAGCTCAATGGCTTCCTCTGGACAGGTGGGTGGATGAAGATTATTTTCTGCCATGACAAGGCAGCAAATGTCAAACACTGTGTCATCGCAGGGGTACGGTCCCCTCTGAAGGCATTCCTCTCTGCAGGCTTCAATCTTTTGTTGGGATACCTTTTTCAGGTACTCTCTAGCACCAAAAAGTTGGGGTAAGGTGTACATCATCACTGGGCGCCCACCTGGAGACACAGCATTCCTGCTTGGGCGAATTCTGTGAGTGTTCCAGAGGTGAACAACTTCCTGTAGTTCTTTCTAAATAAGTATAAATAAAGAAAGTGATATACATCGGTTCACACATTTTTTGCAGTACAGTAGACAACATGATGCAAACTAGACAGTAATTTAGTCCAAATCTGCTCTCAACATCTGCAATAGGCTTAACTAACTGCATCATGTAATTAAGAACAAACGCTAACGGGAACATTTTGCTTAATTTTCACACTTTTTAAGTACTGGTCATTTGAATATAGGCTGCAGTATACTGCTGATAATACTGGCCTCTTCCTTTAATGTGTGGAATCCTATAACCTAAAGACAGTGAACATTTTTCCACTATCTAAGCACATTACATGAATACCACACACAAACTGACCCACAGTGTGGCATTTTACTACGATTGAAGTAAAACATCATAAGCAGGTGCACTATGAGGGGAAAAATAGTAGTTATTTCAATTCTTACCTCTATTATTTCAAGACATGTGAACTGAATGATACTTTTATCCAGGAAGTCACCAGAAAAGGAATCCGAGTCTTTTAGGTCTTGGGACAGGTTCATCCAAAACTTGCCTCCTTAAAAAGTTCCCACAGTTCTCTATTCTTTGGTTGTGATTGCTTGATCCATACAGATAGCATCTGTGTGAAAAGTTGTCCTGATGGCCGTGCCTCAAGAACATCTGCATTTGTTCAATATAACAGTTCTCAGTGCCAAGGTCCGAACGAATTCGGGCACAAGTTCCATTCCTTGATGACACCTCATTAATAAAGTATCCAGCGATTATCTTCGGGTCACTGTTTGTAGAATAAGCATGTAGCCATATTACCATTCGTGAAAACCCATCTATTGCACCATTGATGCAGATTCCGTACGGTTTGAGTTTGTCATAAGAGTCTACATGCCACAAAAAGTTTGGGCCTGGATTCTGGTAGATACGGCGCCGAAGGCGATTCCTGCGCCTCAGTTGCACACCATGCGGATCCAGTATTTTCATCAGTATCCTGATCGTTTCTTGAGTCACCACATAGCCAGCCTGAATGCATTTCAAATGCATCATTTTGTAGCCATGGAGCATGCCATATCTATCCAACTGATCCTGGACAAACATTGCTACATCTAGCAGATCTGAATGGGCTTTCCTCCTGAACAAATGCAAAGTCCTCAGGTGCCTGCGTAAAGTCGACAAACTAATAATAATACCGTCTATATGACTCAAAGACAGGACTATCTCCCAGTGCCTTAAACCCATATCAAAATAATACTTGATTAAACTAAATAAGATGGTCATGTTTACTTACTGGCTCTCAATAAAGGAATGAATGTGTATACTGTATTGTGGTTTGTTCTCTAATCTCTCAGGGAAAACCCCTTTAAAAAAAACAACTGTAAAACAGAAAGAAAAAAAGAAAAAAAAACAGAAAAATAATTATTTTATAAAACAGGGAAAAATTACTCCGAAAAACAGAAAAAAAATATTCAGAAAAACAGAGGAAAATATATTTTTTTAAAAACACCAAAAAAATATTTAAACAAACAGGGGAAAAAATATTCAAAAAAACAACGCTCCCCTCTAAAAATTAGTCAGAAAAACAGAGGAAAATCATTTCTTTTAAAAAACTGATTTTTTTTTTAAAAAACAGGGGAAAAAAATATTCAAAAAAACAACGCTCCCCCCAAAAAATTAGTCAGAAAAACAGGACTTTTTTTTTTTGTTCAAGTGAATGCAATGCACTTCCGTAAGATAGCTCTTAATATGAAAAGAAAAATGCACTGAGCTGTCACCGTCTTACAAATGCAATTATGCCATATAGTGGCAGAAAAATGACAAATCAATATCACACTCGTTTTTTTTTTTAGTATACTACAGTACGACTTTTTTAAATTTTTAACTCAATTTTATGAATTATTATGAAATTACTGTATCAATGACTAAAAGATGCAGCCATATTTCTTATAGTTTAACATTCCCCCACTTTTATGTTAACAAGAGTATGAAAACTTAGGGGGGGAAATTCATTGTACATTTTATTGTACATTTAGAACAGATATAAAATTTGCTAATTTAATTGTGAGTTAACTATAGAAGTCATGTGATTAATTATGATTAAAAATTTTAATTGTCTGACACGTAATACGTAATATCTAATGTATTTAAAATACTGATTGCTTGATTGATTGATTGATTGGTTGGTTGATTAATATTGTAATGAGTATATTTGATGAATGATTAAAAGTTTAATTAAAAGTATACTTCGTACTTAAATATACACATTTGCATTTATACATCTTAAAATGTACAGGCGTGGAATAATATATGTTGTTTGATTAAAAAATACAGAAATTAATTAATTACATTATGAAGGAAATTCAATTTACAAACCCAAAGTTGGGACATTGTGTTAAACATAAATAACAACAGAATACAGTGATTTGCAAATTATGTTCAACATGTATTTAATTCAATACACTACAAGATATTTAATGCTTAAACTGATCTACTTGATTGTTTTTAGAAAATAGCAAATAACTGGGTTTGTATTAACATTAATATAGGAATTTACATATTTCTACACCAATGTAATTGCATAATTTGAGTTACTAACATTTGATCTTTTTATATTCATCATATACAGGTATATTACTTATTCTTTCCTGCATAAGCATCACCATGCTCCAAATTAAATTAAGCGTTGGCGCAAACTCATTTGAACACGTATATATTTGATTTAATTCAAGTTGCATTGGGAAATATTGTCAGCATCACATTACATGAAATAGGAGTTTATTTCTAAACTGCCCTTGTATGGAAAGCACCCTTGGATCATTATCCCTTTTACTGATACAATTAAATCCTATGAAATGAAAGCCTCATTTGTCTCTTTTAAATGTTGTACATCAGTATTGGATCACTAGCATCACCCTCTGGCTAAAAAAATATAAATGTGTTAAAGTTCTGATCAGTACAGTACATCAAAAATATTGACCAAGCTTTAGGAACTGGTATAATAAAAGGGAATAAAGTGGAACGTGTTAATTATGACTTAACATAGTCACACTTTGTTCTTGTATAAGGTTCTAGTAGCTCCCTCTAGCTTTGCAAAGTGATTCCACATTATGATTCACATAAGCCCCCCTGCTGTTCAACTCTCGAGGCAGGCACTTCAACTCCGTTCTGATGTGCTAATGACCTTTTCTTTAGGAAAGACATCAGTGCGGGTGGCGGCGTTAATAGCTGCAGCAGCAACATACTGGCAGGCGGCCTCCTCACTTGCCTGAGATCCTTTCAACAAAACCGCATCGACGTTACACTACAGCCTACAACAGACGTCCAAGGTTAATAAATATAATGCATACTAGTTGGTCGATCAATTTCAAACAGGCAGTTTTTCAATAACATTTAAAATAACATTAATATCACCCAAAAAAAATCTCACGCTTGACTAACCAATATCTCTCACAAAAACTCTCACATTAAAGTCTCACCCAAAATTTAAAAACTCTCGCTAAAAACCCACATACACACACACACAAAAACAAAAACTTACATGCAACAAAAAACTCAAACACACATCCAAAACTCTCACACTAAACAACAACAAAAACACTCACCAACAAAATTAAAACTCCCTCCCCCCAAAAAAAAATCCTCCAATACACACACCCAAAAATGGTTATTCGCATTAAGAAAAAACTCTCACACTCGCCAAAATGTCTCAAACTCACCATAAAAACAACCCTCTCACTGATACCAAAATAAACTGTAACACACTCCCAAAAACTGATCCATCCATCCGTTTGCCACACCGCTGCTTACCCTCACAAGGGTCGCGGGCATGCTGGAGCCTATGCCAGCTGTCAATGGCGAGGTGGCGGTGTACACCCTGAACTGCTCGACAGCCAATCACTGGGCATACATAAACAAACAACCATTTGCATCCACCGTCACACCTTTTTGGAGTGGTCAATCGGCCTACTATGCACGTTTTTGGACTGTGGGAGTAAACCGGAGTAAACCAGCGCAGGCACGGAGAAAATGCAAATTACACACAGGAAGGCCTGAGCCGGAACTGAACCTTGCATCTCAGAACTGTGAGGCGGATATGCTAATCAGTGCACCACCGTGACACCCCCAAAAACTCATTTACAGGAAAAAAACAACCTGAAAAAAATAATAATCTTATCCTCCAAAAATTTACAAACCAAAACCCCTCACACACATTAAAAAAAATCCATATTCACCACAAAAAAACTTCTTACACTCACATAAATAAACTCACACGCTCAAAACTCACATTAAACAAATAACCTCTCATACCCCCCCCCCCCCCCCAAAAAAAAAAAAATTTGCCAAGAAAGATCTCACTTAAAATACTCCTCTCAATATCATGTCTGACCAGTCCCATCACAGTCAGTAGGACTGGCGTACTGTATGTAACTTTAACGATAACGTATTAGCAGTGGGATTGTTTCTTTAACAAATCAGATTTCAAATTCATCCTCATAGGGCCAGAGTGCTGGCCCTTAATGATGTCAGCGTTTTTCCAACCTCTGATTGGTTGGTTATGTTACAACCAACATGGGCTGGCAGAGCACACCTGTAGCTATGAGAAAGGCAAGCACTCCTTCCTATCAAGAATATTTCTCTTTTTTTTTTTTTTGGGAGAGCTCAGTATTGTTCATTCGGTAATTTTACCGATTTGACATGTCATCATCATTGCTCTCCTTTTTTTATTTTTATTATCAAGAATATTTCTATCGGTTCCGTTCCTGGCAATCAATATTGGCGCAACATTTCAAACTAATGGTGCTATCCTACGTAAATCAGACCAACCCTCTTATAGGGTTTGGGTGCACGACAATCTCCAGAAAGTTCCCTACCTGACCTCCTTTCATCCCTCTATCCCAGCACCGATGACTTGCCTCTTTTTAATACAAATCAGCCTCTCAATGGCACGCACATGTTTGCGTGTTATTTGAACCCCGGCAGAGAACTTCAAACGGCGTTCAAAGTGAGAACGCCGCCCCCCCCCCTCCCAGCAGCACCACCACCACCACCCTCCCTCCTCTCTGCGTCTCTTTTTGGGGGCACGCAGCCGTGCTTGCGAGCGCACCTGATCAGAAGGTCGAGAGATGTGGATTATGATATGCAAATGAAGCTTTGTTATCGGGCGCCGACATTCACCGCGGAGCAGAGGTAGCATGAAAAGGTGGCGCCCCTCCTCACCTCCCCACCTAGGCCTCTCCCCCCCTCCAAGGTATGTAATCCTCCTGTCTGGCACACATTGGCCTACAGAAGCTTCCCCTCCCATTAAATTAGATGGAAACAAAATAAAGGACACACACGCAGACAATGCCCTGACCCTATTGCATCATTCTGACTAAAATTAGTGTAGTATTTGAGATAAATATTATTTAGTTCAATTCAATGTAACTTCATTCATCCTCTAGAGGCAATTGAGAAATATCAGCAACTGAGCAGCATTAGCATACATTTAAAAGAGAATAAAAAATATAAATGAATATACACACATATAAAATATATAATATATATATAAAAATATACAATATAAATACACAATATCAATAAGGTGACTCAATGTTACAGGATAAAGCGCCAACTGCCAACAATATGTATATGTATGTACAGTATATATTAAGAAGAAGATCTGTAAGTGTGTTAAAAAGAATTAGCTACTGGATTTAAAAAGCAGAATTGCTTTTGGGACAAAAGTGGCTCTCCTTGTTTCTGTCCTGCAGGCAATGCAGCGAAGGCGCCACCCGGAGGGGAGCCACTGAAATGCGGCAGGAGTCGTTAATGATTTTAGCTGCCTGTGTGAGAGCCTGTTGGTTAAAAACATGTGCACGTGTTCTAACAGGCGAGCCAATGACCCTGGAGCACACTGATGCAGTGCGCTGCAGTCTGTTTCTGTTCTGGAGGCTGAGGGAGTAAAACCAGCAGGTTATGGAGTAGGTCATGATGCTTTCAAGGAAGGCATAATAAAAGGAAGTCCAGGATCCACCAATTAGCTGGTCATCCAGGTGGAAATGGGAGCAACGTTTAGTAGCTAGCATGTGGGGCTGCAAGGTGTTCATTGATGCCTCTGCGTGCTCTGTAAGCAAAACTGAAGTGGGTCCATCAGGGGGTCGGTTACTCTAATAATGTACTCTTTTATGATATTCTCCATGGCTTATTGTATATTTCAACAACTATGAACACTTTGAACACTATAACATAAGCATAGCAAAGCTCTTTTTGAGTAGTACTTGTACAGTGTTTGTGTACTAGCTTGCATGGTGTCATTTATGTGTACAAAACTTAGTAAAGTCCTACTTTGATCTGAAGAGCGTTTTTGTAGTTGGGTGTACAGTGGTACACATAATTCGTTTCTGCGAAGTGTTCAAAGTCTGAATTGTTCAACCTCCCCCCAAAAATTTCCTATGGGAAATAATGTAAATGCAATAATACCGCCGTCCCAAGCTCCAAAAACAGAAAATTCCCATTTTAACTTCTTTTTTTTTGTTTTTTACATTTACAGTACAGTACAGTATTTAAACAATAAAAATACCTTACCTTACCTGTTGTGGTGTGATGGCATCAGTGGATGATAAATGCTATGTTAATGCTAGCTTTAGCGCAGTGCTGTTAGACTACTAAGCTGTCCTTGCGTGCGTTGTTTAACGTCAGGCATGTTGTTGAACAGCTAAAGGGGTCCTCGTGCCAGTATTTACAGAAGTAGTCATGGTAGTTACAACGGCGCAATAATCTCCTTCCTAATTCCACTGTGGTTCGTAGCACTGTATGTTTTTCTTTGCTGCCACTGGCATTGTTGTCTTTCTTTGGGCCCATGGCGAAGACAATTGTCGTGGAAAAATCTAAATGCACTCGCGAGTATGAAGCACCTTCGGGAGTATTCACGATCTGACTGGAATTGAGCAGTGCATCGTCTCAACTACCGCAACGTGAGCGCTCGGCTTCACTCGTCTACCCGTTTTCAAGGTACGTTCGGCTTAGCTTGCTTTGCTTGGGTGTTCGAACTCCGAAAATGAGTTCAAACTCCGAGGCATTTTTTACTCCAAATTTTTATGTTGAAGTCCGAATTGTACGAGTTACGGGGGGGTATTAAATTTCATTCCCCTTCCCAATGCATTTTCATAAGGCTTCAGTTATATGCAGATTTTATTTGCAAAAACAGACAATATTTGTCTTATTAAATATATTTTGAATTTGGTTTTGAAGTTATTTAGTGAAAACTGACAGGCACCTGTAGGACACAATGGGAGATGTAACTATTTGTGGGTCGTCCCAGTCCCCATTCCCCGCGAATAGCAAGGGTCGACAGTACTAGTACTAGTAGTACTAGTTCTCGTAGTAGTAGTAGTAGTAGTAGTGTATGAATGATTAATACGTAATAGAGTTGGCAGAGGTAGAGGCTCACAAAATCAAATTTTGCTTATAGTGGAAAAGAACAGTTCATCTTCATGTATACTGTATTCCTGGTTATTTGCTTTGGTGTCTCTTCGCCTCGACATTCTTTCCCATGTACGAAGGGGCCCCCAGCTGAGTGGCTCCATCTCCACCACATTCTCCCAGACTCATGTTTGCCTTAGGAGTTTTACCCGACACCGTTCTGATCCACTTCAGCCCTGGCTGTCCCGCCAGCGGCTTTGTCCCGATTGCCGCGCATCCACGGCAGGCAAAGCCGGACTGACGATCCCCCTCCGCCTCGGTCTCATTTCCCCCAGCGGCCGCCTGCCGTCCCTGTTGGCTTTTCAATCTTCCGACGCAATTAGAAGGAGATCCCTCTCTTTTGTTGTCTATCCCCGGAAAGAAGAAAGCGAGGGAGGCAGGGTGAGAAGGGGTCGAAAAAGACGACAGAGGGCTGCGGAAGCGCCGGTGGAGGTGCGGCTCGGGCCTAGCCAGGAGTTACTTGTGAAGAGGTGATATTAGGACTCACATGGTTTGTTTGCAAAGGCTCCTCCAGGGGCCCAAGTGGGATTACGTTGCAGATTTCAAGTTCCCATGGAAAGGGCCTGCACCAGCCGGGTCTTTGGTGGGTGGGTGGCTTTCAGGTTGGGGGCCATAGAAGAGCTCTTTATGAGTTTGGGCTCTGTCTGAATGGACACGGCCAACTCCCAGCATGCTAGCCCTCCATATTGGATGGACACAGAGACGCTATTGAAGTTAGCCAGACATACCCCCCACCACCTCAACCCACTCCTTTAGTTCTCATCATCGTTCTCCTCTCTTTAAGATTTGCCAGTGGAGAAAAAGAGTAAATTATACTCCAATTTCACACAGAATTGAAATGATCCTTGGGTGTCCAAATTTGTCCCCAGTAAAAATAACATGACAAAGACTTGGGATCTTTCATATGCTGTATGCATGGGTATCTTTTTATTGTGAAATATTGATGGATTTGGGGGTGAAATGCAGGTTAGGAAAGGAATTCAAAATATTGTCCACATTATATGCATTGTGCATTAATATGGCACTGCAAAAAAAAAAGAAAAAAATTAAACAAAACTAAGCAGAGGTGATAAATGTTCCTCATAAAAAAAGCATTTTAGTTGGTGTTGGAATAGAATTCTTTTCTGCATCTGCCCACAGTCAATTGAGCTGTAGAAAGCATGCTTTATTTATTTATTTATTTATTTATTTGCTCTTAAATAATGCAACATATCTTTTAAATGTGCCAAAACCTGTTTGTGCCTGAATTTGGACACATCATCATGATTTTTCCAACCCAAAAATGCACAAAAAAAAACTGCTGTTAAGTGAGAAAATAAACAAATTTACAATATATGGTAGTTAATATAAACTATATATTAAAGATGATAACCTTCCCCCAAAACAGCTAAGCTACCTGTCCCAGGCAAACAAAATTAAATGCTTCAAAATTCCAAGAACATATTCAAATGGACTTTTTGACATTTTGTTGGATAATTTGTATCTGATTCTATATATATATATATATATATATATATATATATATATATATATATATATATATATATATATATGTATGTATGTATCAGTTCATACGCACCTTGTTCAAATGTTTTGATAATTTGAGCAAAAATTTATATTAGACAAGGCCACCACACAATTTTTCAAACACTGCAAAATGAGGAACACCAGTTAAGCTCAAAGATAATCATGTAATTGACACCTAAGGTCCGTAAAAATGTACTATGAATCATTAGTGAAATATAAAAAAAAGGAAATGCCTCAATTTGCACTTTTGTGCCCCTCTGTGGTGGCGTCTGGTATTGCCAAGTCTTTCAACAGGGCCCTCTCAAAATGAATCAGGTCAATTTCACTTTACCACAAGTTTTAAGACAAAGTTTAACTCGGTCATTGTGTTTTATAGATTTTTTTTAAATCAAGTGTCAAAGTCTGACTTGCCAATTAAGTTCCATCTTCCAGTGTTTGCCACTCAGCTCTTTCAATATTTCATAAACCAGCTAAGAACAAATATATAGTGGTGCGTTGAGATTATGGAGGTAAATATGGTGCAAAACTAACTTGTAAAAAAAATTGTACCTGTAGAAAAAAAGTCTAAATTTTATCTGTAAAAGTCGTGATTTGTACCTGTAAAAAAAATGTGTACCTGTAAAAAAAAAATGTATGTGTAAAAAAAATTTGTACCTGTAAAAAAAAAAAATGTGTATGTGTAAAAAAAATTTGGATCTGTAAAAACAAATTTGTACCTGTAAAAGTCATGATTTGTACCTGTACAATTTTTTTTTTGTACCTGTACAAAATGTGTAAATTTGTATCTGTAAACGTTGTGATTTGTATCTGTAGAAATGACAATTTGTAGTCAAAGAAGTCGCCACTAGGAGTCACAAGTGTTTTTTCTGCTGCTGTCCAGTGACGTGAGTTTTGCACCAAATCTCTCGCTACAAATGGAGCAAAACTGATTCGTACTTGTAGAGCGCCGTGATTTGTACTCGTAGAAGAAGAGGGCGGGCTCTGGAGGATTTGGGCGGGCTAAAGCTCAACCTCATTGGTTGAGCGAACGACAGTGGGTTGAACTCAAATGACGCCCATGCACAAGTCCGCAATTCCAAACACAGTAGCCACAGGCCCACACCAGTTTACGCGTCATTTTGGAAGAAGAGGACGTCCCAGGTGTGAAAATGTCAACATGGTTCAATATACAAACACCGTGTGGAACAGCTTAAACGTTGGTTGACATGCAGAGCACTCCAAGTGGGCAGAAAGAAAGAAGTTTTAGTATGAAGGTAAGATTTATTGTACGAACATAGCTCGTAGTCCGGTGCTAGCTAGCAAGCTAGCTCATCTCATCTTGTTAATTGTCACGAAAACTGAACACATTGAAGTCACGATTTTTATTTCAAGATTTGAAGCCCACCAGTGTAAACATACGATCAATAGCTTGTACCTGTAAAAAGTAAAAAATAAAAAACTCATAAACTGCTGCTTTGTGCTTAGATGTGAAAATTACTATTTTTTGCAATGTATGCTTTGCAAACAGTTAAAATAAAAGGCCCTTACACTTTTAAACATACACATTTGCTTTCAACACTGAAGCCAAATAAAAAATAATGCAAATGGTAATGTTTATGAATAATGTCTGTGTCTATTACCACTATTTCTGATATTAAGATGTGACAAAATCTTCGTTTTTTTTCTGGCTAACAAGATAAAGCTAAACGTTTAACTGATTACATATAATATCAGTGGCTGTGTTTTGTGTTTACAGGTACAAATCATGACTTTTACAGGTACAAATTTGTTTTACACATACACATCTTTTTTTTACAGGTACAAATTTTTATTACAGATCCAATTTTTTTTTACAGGTACACATCTTTTTTACAGGTACAAATCACGACTTTTACAGATACAAATTTAGACTTTTTTCTACAGGTACAACATTTTTTTACAAGTTAGTTTTGCACCATATTTACCTCCACATGAGATATTTCAACTTAATCCAGGTGCGAACTGCCATCCGGGTGATTTTTTTCCTTTTTTTTCTTTGAATGATATGAGAGCTGTATGACGGCAGTGAACTCCAGTCAGCTCATTTCACAACAAACAGCACTTCAGCGGACATGAAGATTCTAAAAAAAAAAAAAGGCTTCAAACTGTTTATTGCCACTCTCAGTTGACATTAACATCTAAACATAAAACAAAGACAATTATATATTTTACACAACTTTTCCCTCCATTAGTTTGATGCTAACTCACAATGGAAAATGCAATAGACGGGCTAACAAATAGAATTGCAAGACACAGTGTTATAACCCTTCAAGCAACAGATATTTCAACACAAACTATGTATTAACAAATGCAAAACAATAATATATATTTTTTCCTCTGTGAAGAACATCTTTTATTAATGCAGTTTAATGAGTCACAGTAGTTATGAAAGTCTTCATTTCTGCCTTTATAAACAAATTGTGCACACTACAGGCAGTCGCAAAAATCAATTATGATGGCTAAACTTTTACATTCTTTTCAATTGTTATTACTATTTTTGAAAGTACAAAATCAACGTGATATTTTCCTTATAAAAATAAATAAAAATGTTTTCTATATTTAACACTATGTTCATCTGTAAGTATAATTGAGCAAAGAATCTGCACCATCACTCCTCAGATGTCCCCCACCCCAACACCCTCCTCACTCTTGCACTTCAATGTCTCCCGGTTCCACCCCCCCATCACCCCATCCATCATTGTCTACTTCCCCCTTCACCCCCCACAGTCATATCCCTTTGAGCAGTGCCGACACAATGCATAAATACATAAATCTGCTGTCTGTGTATATAACATGTAATACGTGTGTGTGTTGCGGCAGCAGAGGGCATGCTGACATTTATGTGGCAAACCTGCGTCGACCTCTTTCATGTGTCACCACCGCATTACAGACGCACAACAAGGCCCGCCCCCACAACCTGTCACCCGGCCTGGGGAGGGGCAGAGGCTGCAAGGGGACAAAAGCTGGCAGTCAACCTGGGGGTGGTGGTGCCAGACCGGCTCTCACGGTCTGAAGCCGTGCCGCCGGCCTGATGGCGGATGCTGCCTTGAGGTCAAAGGGCGAAGAGGCTGTTAAAGCGTTAGCTGACCTTCTTTGGTTACCAAGCACACGCGCATGCATATACACACACAAATACACACACTTGATTTAACGTTGTATGAATCTAAGGGAGGTCACGGCTTCCACTCGTCTTGGCTTTAAATCATACTTCAAAGGCAAATGATGATTTTTACACTTGTCCTCAAAGTTAACCTGTCTGTGTCCCTCCGCTGAGAGAGAAAACAAGATTTAAAGTCGGCTTTTAAGTGTAAATGGATAACGTGGCGGGGTTCGGCCTGTTTGTGTACGTGACCGTGAAGCCTGAAAAACACTTACTACCGGTACATGGAACATTATTACCTTTGTAGCCTTTTAAAAGGAAACAAGGCAGAAACAACAGATTAAACATGATCATCATCATCAAAGGTGTACTTTATCATTTTTTGCTACATAATCAAGAGCCAATGTTATTTTACAGAGCCACAAAATGTCACTTGAAAAGTTGTTTCTAGTATTTTGCATAGCCTACTTCCTTATAATCATTTTTTATATGTAAAGATGCATCTCAGTTAATTAAAACAGCCTAAATCAAAATGTTCATTTAACACGAATTTGAATGTGATCAGTTAATTCTGAAAACAGTCACATCCCACTTATTAGAGGGTGTGTACACTTATGCAACCACATCATTTCAGTTTTTATTTCACTTTATATAATGAAGATGGTAATAATTATAATAATAATAATTGATTTCTACAACGATTCAGAAAGTTTGAATCTGACTCTTGTCATTTCTATGAATGAAATGTGACAACATCCACCATGCTTATGGGGTAGATGGCACGGACTTCCGACTTCCGGATTTTACATATCAGTGCCCTTTCCGGCCACTGCTGGCTGCGTTCCAACACTCGCACCCCCAACCCTGCGCCCTTCAATCGCGCGCTCCCGCTCATCGGCGGGAGGACGTCTCAGCTATCTGAAATGCTTTGGACACTGAGACAGACACTACACACTTGCAGCCTCGCACCCGTCGACGGGAACGCGCAACTGAGGGGGACAGAGGCGGAAGCGCATGTATTGGGACGCGGCCCACACGTCGCAAACCAGAAACGGAAACAAAGTTGATGGGTGAAAACCCGGAAGTCCCGATTTTGAACGTATAGGTTAATTCTTAAAGCAGCCACATCCCAGTTATTAGAGGGTGTGCACACTTATGCAACCACATTGTTTCAGTTCTTAATTCCACTCTCAAAAAGATTATTATTATTTTTTAAAGGTCACATTAGTGGTGGGAAACGGTTCACAATCATTTATCTTGGTCTGTTTTTCCTGTCAGAAAAATCTGTCATTTTAACTGGGGTGTGTAGACTTTTTATGTACTCATCGTCATCAGCATGCCGACTGATACAGTGAAACCCAAAATGACTGTAAAATCCATACCAGGCGTTTTTTCTTAGTCCCAAAATTGGGACATATCCAGCTCAGGCACATATTTTACTTTACAACAAAATGTCAAAGCACCTCAACAAACTAAAATGTCACAATAAGTGGCTAACGATTTTAATGAGACTGAGAAAAAGCTTTTGATACCAAAACATTGACTTATTTACAGATACAACTGAGAAACTAAGACTTACCGCATCTCAAGTTGAAAGTCCGTGGCTTTTTTAGATGGCGTTCTTCATTCACTCCATGAACTCTGCCATCTTTTTTCACAACTGACACAGTTTTTGCTACCTATTGTGAAACGTTCTCTGTTTATACCATACATTTACTCTGTTAATGTGATGTGCCTCAACTTGTCCAACTTCCAACATGTTGCCATTCTTCTCCTTCATAATCAATGTGACAAGCTGAGATTCCCCTTTATCTTTATTGTCTCCCAAAAGGTGCGCTTATTTTAACTATAAAGCGATGCAACGTCACCATCTACAGGGATCTGGGTTTCATTACAGTCAAACTAGAATTTTTACAGACAAGCTGGGCGAGACCCTCTTCCACACCTAAACGTTGAAAAACGTACTTTGTGAATATAAATAGGCAAGGCAGTGAATGAGTTAACTGTTCTGCCTGTCACTGTACTGCATGCGAAAGACATAGATGGACGAAGATACATTATTTGTAATACATGAATAATTTTAAGACAAATTAAGAGAATTATAAGCCGTTCAGATAATGGATGGATGGATGATTTCCTGAATAATGCTTTAGGTTTACTGCAATGTGTAATCCCGAGACATCCTCACTCTGCTTGTTTATAAATTGACATCGCCACCTACTGGCCTGGCATGCATATTACAGTATTTTTAGCTCATTTTGCAGGTGCATGGGAACAGGGATCATTTTGACACAAACTGCTTCCAAAAGCCAATAGGAAAAGTTTTGGCTTTTGATGAGATCTGTGTCGCTGTCAAAAATGCTACAAATTAAAACAATGGAGGGAATTTCCCAAAAGATTAATTGCAGCTTCTATTGCAGCATCCGCCTCACCTCCCCGAGACAAAGAAAAAGGTGAGTCAGTGAGATGAAAGGCAAAAGAAGAGCGGAAATCAACAGAGCTAAAGGAGGAATTTTTATCCCGCTGCGTTAAATCGGCTGTGACGAGGAAAGATTCAAAGGATGAGGAAAAAAATAACGCCCACACGCGACTGCACAGCCGCTACAAAAACAAATTAACATGGAAAATGCTCCGGCTCGTCTCCGCCGCTCTCTTCAAACCGTCATCAGGCCTCTAATGGGGGCCAAGTTCAAAGGCCCACTAGACTCTTGCCCGCCGCTTTGCCGAGATGGAGGAACAACACTTTGGTCTCCGGCGCCCTCCTGATGTTTGTTTATATTTAGCATCAGTCTCCCCGTCATTGATCCCCCCACACTCTCTTTATTTGAGTCCATCCCCCTTTTTCTTGACTCCATCCGCCATCGACTCCATTCCCTTTGACTTTGTCTCCTCTCATGCCTCATCTTTGTTACTCCACGCAGCCTTCATCATCACGTGCCACTCTTTCAGATGTGACGTTGATCAATGTGCGGCGGCAGCGGGTGGGCCGTCCTCCCGCAGGTTCGCTTCCAAGAGAGTCTCGGCTAACCTTGGATCCCAGTCAAAGCCTTGACGGGAGGACCCTCAAAAACAACCCACTGTTCTCAGACAGATGGCTACACAATGCTGAAACACTAACGCCCCGTTGTCCACTGCACGCTAGCTTCTCGGCTTGCTATGACTGTAATGTGTTTGCCCGCTATATCACGGTTCGCCGTTTTAGGCGACAATTTTTGATGGGTTTTTAGATAGAACATGTAGTCAATCCTTGAGTATTTTCTGTACAAGGGGCTGCATTACTTCAGTTTTTTTTTTAAGTACGTTTCCCGATTTTTTGTGTAATGCTAGACACCACAGCGCCACTAAATACCTGTGCAGCGGGAAAAGCTATGTAAGTTTTATTTTATTTTTATATGGTCCCTATCATGGCTTTCACGGGTGGGTCTGGACTGCATCCCCTTTTTTCTGTACTCACTATTGATGCATTTGTACTGGCAAAACAAAGCAAATGGGTAAATAGAAGAAGCTAAGATAACCTTTATCTTAGCACTACATTGTACTTATTAACTCTTCTCCTTGTTTTTTTAATTGTATTTTTATTTTTGTTGTAGTTAATGACTTGAGGGACACGTTACACAAACACATTACATTATGCAAATGCACGGGAAGGTCGGAGTTGGGATTTAACCCCCCATTTTAAGAACTATGAGGCAACAGACATGCTAACCGCTAACTCGTCGTGCTGCTCGAGTTAACCCTATAAAGCCTGAACCATGAAATACATGAGTGAAAATTCAGATTCATTGTAAATAGAGTATTTATTGGTCCTTTTGAACAAACAAACAAAAAACGTTTTTGAAAATGAAAATCAACATCCACATGACTTTTGATTTGTGTCATATTTGATACATCTGGTCACAATGCTCTAAATTCATACATTTATAACTGTCAAAAATATAATAATGAACAGACATATCAAACATATTAGTATTTCCAAAAACCTGAAAGAAGATTTCCCACATTTCTCTCCTTTTTCACTTGGGGCGATCTTGCAAGGTTGCTGGATAGGCCATCAACTGGGTTATACTGCCCTCTAATGGATTATTCGTGTAATGCATGTGTCAGATCTTATACGTTAGGGTTTTAATGGGGGGAAAAATATTATACTCATGAAATAGAAGGCTCAAAATGTCTTGTATTTAATATGATACGTTTGGCCTGTAGGGTTAAGATTCAGGGGGGATCCAACTCTAGGCTAACATTTGAGTGATTAATTAATTCATTAATAGATTGCCATATTACTTCTGCGTATCATTCAGGATTAAAAAGCCTTCCATGCCTCGTCTCGTTTCTCCCTTTGCCCCTTTCTCTTTCCAAGATGGCACTTCCTCAAATGATTAACTCGGGCTATCTGCTCATTAAAAGGTCTTCAAAGCCTTGCATTGATGTAAAAGCATTCATTTGAATGTAATCGACCAGTGTGCCGCGCCGCTGCTGGTCTCAGCGTAATTTCTCTCGGATTTTGATGATAGGCGTCTCTCAAAGAGCTAACAACAAGCTCGCTCAGAAGAAAGGCGGCGGACTTCATCAAAAAAACTCCACGGAAAAAGCGGGCCGGCGCATATTTGCGAAGGCTTTGTTTATATATGCTGACAAAAAGAATCGTAAGATTACATGGAAACTCGTTGGACTGTCAGTGCGGTGAAGATAAGAGGCCGATAAGCGCTGTTTGAAGATAAAAAATTGCGACATCCCGTGATGAAAGTTATTGTCTTGAAAGACACTTAGAAAGTCCAGAAATTGGTTTCCGTCTGTGAAGTCGCACCTTTTACTGACATTTCCTGAATTTGAGAAGAAGGTTGAACAGAAACATCCTCAAACTACGTCTGAAAGTGGAGGAGAAAAACAGTGGGAAAATGAAGCAATACATCAAATACTTGCAGCAGAACTTTACATCTGGAATTCCTCATAGGGGCGAAATGTTTAAAGGGGAAATCATAAACATTATCCCACCGAATAAACACATTTGAAAGCTTGTTATGATCCAAATAACACTCCTTTTTGACTTAGCAAGAATATTAAGCAGATATTAAATGTGATCCCAATATGAAAGACCACCAATTCAGGGGGGAACTAAGGGGTCGAGTCCAATCTATGTATTGCAGTAATCTCATTTAAGACATACCTTTTTATCTGTGTGTGTGTGTGTGTGTGTGTGTGTGTGTACGCGTGTGGGTGCGTGCGCGTATGTGCGCGTATGTGGGCAGACGTGTCACCAGGACCATTGACTCCAGGCTAAACCCTTCCTGATGGCTTTTTTTTTTTTAAGACGCAGATGGAGACCGGGGGCTCTTGACCTGTGACCTGCGCCACTAAATCACATCAGTCGTTTGGCTAGAAGGGGCCGCGCGGGCTTTCACTAAACAGATGGGCAGCTGTGCACATGCTCTCGCGCACACACGCTTACAATGAGCTGTGCATAATAATACAGCAGCTTTCAATAATGTTAAATACTTTTTAGGAATAGTAGGTGGTACTTGGTGTGAAGAGTTTTGAGAACCACTGATCACAAAACAATTGTGGTTCGGTATCACGGTGAAAATAGAGTTAAGAGAACCAGCCCCAAAACATCCACGCCACCTGGCAAGCATCCCCCGCGGTTCCTCAGATGGAAAGCGGCTCGGTGATCCCTACAAAAGCTTCTTAGGTCCCCTGGGAAAGTTCCCTAGGTGGAGAGGGGCTATTTGTTGTCCGCACAGCAGGCACCTTGCATTCCTGGCATAGCTGTCTCCGAAAGCATCAAGAGCGGCAGACTACCTCCGAGCCTGACCGTCCAGATCTTGGTTGCCTGGAGACAAACAAACAAAGTAGTGGCGGCATGTGACCACAGGAGGGAAGCCCAAGAGGTGGGAAAGGCCAATGGAGGACTGGCTGTGTTTGTTTGGGATTCTTTGAATTTTTGAGACCAGTGGTGCCAACTTGGTCTCCATACTCTTGGGTTTTTGCTTATGATAGAAGAACGACACATAAAAGAGAAAGGGGATCCCAATCTCTAGCAGTAAATTCAATGCATGGATGATTAAGGTTTGTTGAAATACACTATATTGGTATGGTGCAGCAAAATCAGTGGCTGGTCGTCATAGTTGGCAAACTGCGGTTGAGTCGGGTTCTGCAGCATCCTGCCTTAGTACAACCCATCAAAACAACTCCAACCTAAGAAGGGTCCCTTTCAGTTCCTACAGGTCCCAAGTAAGGACATCAAGGTATGCTTGGATGAAACGGAAACACCAACTGGCCAATGATCTCACACAATCAAACCTCTCCGAGTCCATATTTTGGAGAAAGACTTTCCAGTAAAGTGTACGCTAGGGGAGTAGAACTGCATATTTTCCAACCATTTTCACTTCCTGTAGGTGTAATGTGCAGGTGTCCTGAATCTTTTGTCTATATAAATGTAATGTCTAACATATGTAGGCAACAATGAGATCATGAGAATCGGGAAGAAGAGCTCCAGACATGATCCTCATAACATGTTTGCAGTTCAAGGCAGCAGCCGGTCATGATGTAAAGCACACAATCTCCCTGCTGGAACACATTGGGAGGGAGTTTTTTTCCCCAAGTGTCATTTGAAAAACATATTCATGATCAACTCCACCAACACATGTTCCTTGGTAACAAAACACGCCCACACAGTCTTAGTTTTCTGGGTATTTCAGACTTCCGCCTTCTTTTTGGCCCTTCTGCTTTTTGTTTGTCGGAGTGCCCGTCAGGACCTTTGGCCAAACGTCCCGTGCCCTCTGTGATGCCATCAGCAGCCGTCCACCCCCGTCAAAGTGCCTGAGGTTTGGCCTTTGAAGACGCATCTGATGGCGTTCGTTCCCTTTTATCCCTTCGGACGATCAAGGGCACTTCCAAACAAGCATGTTATTTTGGCGGTGATGTCATGGCCGCGGGGACGCCGTGTCATGTCTGGGGCCCTGGGAAGCATCGAACACACGGTTTAGTTGCGGTCCGGCCTCCACAACATAATGACTATTATGCCATTTACTGCTGAGTTCAGATTTTTTTTCTTCTTCTTCAAAGCGGTGTGTTTAAGCCAAATTACATCTGCACATGATGTGAAAAGCTTTGACAGTCTTTGGATGATAATATCCTTGACGTCACCATTCAAAGCATGGTCTACATGGAACTAAAATGTTTTTCCCCCTCTTTCTTTCATGTAGGTATCTTGTCAAGACCTAGTTTTTTCCACACAAAACACTTAAAGCCACTCAAAATCATAACGTGCATATGTCAAGCTTGGCTGTAGCGCTGTACTGAAACAACTTGAAAGAGTAAAGATGACATGCGATCTCCAAATAAAAAATATTGTGGGCCCACTAGTATGACCAAGATGTTGACTGGGACAACAGGGGGTTGGGATTTTGGGTTCGAGGATTAGGGTTAGGTGGTTAGGGTTTAAGGGGTGAGGGTTAGGGTGTTAGGGTCAGCGGTGACAGTTTGGTAATTAGGATTTTGGGTTAGTTTTAAGATTAGGAATTGGAAAGGCTGTTAGGGGATTAGGGTTAGTATGGAGAGAACGATCACCATCAAAAAGACATGCGTAATTAACTCTTTGTATTCATAATAGTAATAATTTGTGTGTTTTAAATGTTTTCCTGTGGGTACGAATCTAAATTGTGTGGGTTTGAATCTTAATCTTGTGGCTACGAATCAAAATTGTGAATTTTTTTTACAAATGTAAAACCTGTGAGTGCAAATTATTTTCAATAAAACTCTCACCTTGACGACTACAAAGCTCCACTACACATTAATTCAGGTCTACGCACGCTTTCATGAGTACAAATCACAACATGCAAATTACGATGACATCACAGGCAGGTCACAGGAGAAAGTAGTCGAGCCACAAATCCGGAGGTATCGCGGACTATGGATGCCGGACAGAGTTGATTGCAGGTGAAGCGAACCATCAAATAGATTCAAAAGGTAAAAACTAATGACGTCACATTTAAATACAATGTTTATTTTATAAAATTGTTCTATTTCTTTGGACTTGCAGGTTTCTGGCTTTAGCTTGCAAACTAACGAGCTGTCTTGATACCCGTTTTTGCTAGCAATAGCGCTTGGCTAGTAACTTAATGCAATATATGAAAATATATAGATTTTGAGTTTCATCCAAGGAGCATGCAGGACAGATGAAGTTCAGAGTGAAGTAACACAAGTGACAGTTTCATGATGATGTGTATATTAAAGCATGGTGTCACGAAGGGGTGTGGTTGAGGACCCAAGCGTGGGGAAGTAGAGGCGTGGAGGGAGGCGAAGTCTAAAAAGGTTTCTTTAATTAAACCAAAACAACGAGGCAGCAAGGCACCGGTAAAACTAGAGATGGGACGTTTGACACTGAGACTCCGGAGCATGTGTCAGCCGAGTGAGACAGACTGCTCGAAACAATGTATCAAAAGCCCCGATCAAACCTCCGTGATCACGTGCTGATGACGTATGCGGCTTTATGCGCGCTAATGAGATACCGGAAATTACATAACTAATTCAAACCTTTTGGCGCGGTGTCAGCTGTCAAAAGGAGACACCAAACGAACACAATAGAGCAAATATTGTTCTTGAATAAGAACTTGTAAAACAAAAACAAAAAAAAAGTTGGGCACAAGCACAATTACCTCATGTAGATATTTGCTTCACTTTATGTTTACCTGGAAAAGTTAGTTATTCGGTATGTTTCCAACAAAAGTACTCCCACAATGATGCATTTAATGTTTCCAATTATGCATTATTTTTAAATCGTGTGTAGAAGATACAGGCTTGACCCAAGTATTTTCCACCGAGTTGCTATAAGCGCTTCTCCAAGACCCTCAGTCACATCTCCCAAAGACTGATGTTGAAATACTTGTCATCTGGCTTCACAGCGCACTTGTGTCATATCTAAATCATGTTTATAAAAATCGAATGAGTAACAGGACATCACATTGAACCATAGTACTGGTACAGTGTCAAAATATTGCAACACTTCCATGTGTACCTGATGATCATTAGACAGACACAAATGTAAGACTGAATGTACTGGTGTTATGTTGGAATATAAATGAATCAGGCGAATCACTTTGAAGATTATAGCTGCTATGACTCCAGCTGACCACCAGATGTCACCGGTACGATTTATCTTATGGGGCTTTGAAACTTCGACTCTTTTTCCAAATTAATCAGCCGAAAGCCTCAAAAGCTTCACAAGGCTTCATTGTCCCATCTCTAGGTAAAACCAAAACAACAAAGTCCTAATCAAAAACGTGGCTTGGCGTGGAGCGGAACAGCAAGGCAAGACAAGGAGACAGACAGCATCAGCGACAAACAAACAATGGACCAACAAGAACTGAACCAAAAACAGGGGACTAAATACAAATTAACTAATTACACAACAAGGGACACCTGGACAGGATACACATGGCTGATTGGCTGACACAAGAGGGGGACACACTTAACGAGACAAAAAGAGACAAGAAAAACACACAAGAAAAACACAACAAAACAGACCACAATGGAACCAAAAGCAAAAGACACAAAAAACCCAAATCAAAAAAACACAGAATCTAACTTCGCCTTCTGACCAGGAACATGGGCCTGAGACGAGGAAGCTTGGCGTGGCAATGACTTGACTTGACTTAAGGCTGCAGTGGACGAGGCTCCGTGACTTGGAGCTGCAGCGGTACAGACAAAGCAGCCGGGGGGCTGCAGCTGCACAGTTCTTCGCCTCCTTTGAGCTGGGGCTTGTGCTTGGCTTGACCGTGCTTGGCTTGAACGTACTTGGCTTGACCGTACTTGGCTTGGCTAGCTGTGGCTGGGTGGACGTGGTGTGCTTAGACTTAGCGGACTGGTTTGATTTGGTTCTGGCTTGGGTTGACGTGGCTGAAGCTGACTTGGCTGAGGCTGACTGAAGAGCAGGAACCGGGGGCACATCAGTCTGCCACCATGGGGAGTGAGGAGCACCAGGGCTACTAGAAACCGAGGATACAGAGACGTGTCGAGAAGAAACGGGATTCAGTGAGGAACCAGGTGAAGTGGGGACTTCTTGATGTGGCGGTAACGTGGGTGTGAGGTGCACATGATGGGGAACGGAGTGATGAACATGGCGGGGACCGAGGTGACGGGGAGTGACGTGACATGGAGTTAAAATAATCCACAAAAAAAACAAAAACGTGACAAAACATGTAAGGGGTCTAGAGTGCTGGTGAAAAAAAATCCAAATCAGTGTCTAAATCGGAACCGGAATCAGTAAGTGCATTAACCAAACAAGAGCCTTCTTCATCATCTTCGATGAAGTCTGTGTCTATGAAACAATGGGGTGACAAAAACTGCTGGTAAGATTGATCTATTGTCCATCCATCCATCCATTTTCTTAACCGCTTCTCCTCACAAGGGTCGCGGGGGGCGCTGGAGCCTATCCCAGCTGGCTTCGGGCAGTAGGCGGGGTACGCCCTGAACTGGTTGCCAGCCAATCGCAGGGCACGCAGAGACGAACAACCATCCATACTCACACCTATGGAAAATTTGGAGTGTTCAATTAACCTGCCATGCATTTATTTGGAATGTGGGAGGAAACCGGAGTACCGGGAGCAAACCCACGCAAGTACGGGGAGAACATGCAAACTCCACCCAGGAAGGCCGAAGCCCGGACTCGATCTCATGTCCTCTGCACTGGGAGGCGGACATGCTAACCAGTCAGCCACCGTGCCGCCACTGATCTACTGTTTGATTGTAATATTTTACACTTGGCCACCAGATGTGGCTGTGGGGAGATGTTTCGAACGTTCCAAAAGATCGATTATTTTTGTGAATCAATCGTTTTAAATGATTTGATCATTTTAATGTTCCATTTCTGCCATCAGTAGGCACAAAACAAAACAACAAATTCCTAATCAAAAACGTGGCAAGGCGTGGGGCGAACAAGGCAAGACAAGGAGACAGACAACATCAGCGACAAACAAACAATGGACCATCAAGAACTGAACCAAAATCAGGGGACTAAGGCCCCGTCCACACGAAAGCCAGTTTCAATGTATCCTCACAAGTTTCTTACCGTTTAAGCCGTTCGTCCACATGATGGCGCGGCTTCGGAGCTTGAAACCGATTACTTTTGAAAGCGGGCTCCAGAGTGGAAAGATTTCAATACGCGCCCCGTACGCGTCCGTCTGGACGTCATATGCAGGATACTCCTCCAGCGATGACGTAATGGTCGCAGCTCGGTGACGACGCATTGTCGCAGGTTGATGACGTATGCGCCAATTCTCGCGTGACTGCGTGCAAACCGTCAGTCTGTCAACAACAATGGCGGATAGCCGTGTCGTAGTCGTTTTGCGCGGCCTCCTTTGCCTGCTTATGCTTTTGCAGCAAAATATGTTGCTGCTTTATTCCCACGTTTAAGAAGCGGTGTTGTACTTGAATCACCCGCCATTGTCACTTCTCCTGTGTGTGTCTTTTTCATGTTGTTTTGATACATGCAAAGCCATGTTTGTTCTGTAGATTGCAATAGTTGCAACAGTTTTTTTTTTTTTTTTAAAAGGGTTGGTCTTGTTCACTGATTCTTCTTCTACGCTTTCCGTTAACTCCCTGTGGCTGCGCTACAGCGCCACTCCAGACTTGGCATATACATTACAGCCGTTAAACATCCTCAGCGTCTTCTTTTGTGTCATGTCTTGAAATGCTTCTACGTGTACGTGATTTGTGTGAGGAACAAAGCCGGCTTCTCTCTGGACGGGGCCTAAATACACACTAACTAATTACACAACAAGGGACACCTGGACAAGACACACATGGCTGGGAGAACTGATTGGCTGACACAAGAGGGAGAGTAGACAAGCACAGGTGGACAAAATCTCCCTTAACGAGAAAAAGGGAGACAAGGAAAACACAACAAAACAGACCACAAAGGAACCAAAAGCTAACAACACACACACAAAAAAACAACTAAAAACAACCCTTAAAGCAAAACATGACACATGGTAATCTATATCTAATGTTGATTAATGTTGGAATTGCAGAAAAAGTATTGAGCTGACTGACTAACTTGTTGGATAATAATCCTCAAGAAGTATTTTAAGGACTTTGTCCATCTTGGGAATAATAACAGTTTTTAATAATGATAAAAAACAACAACAATATTCCCATTAATGCATTTGGCCTTGGCTTAGGTTGAAGGGATTTGGGTTACGGTTGGGAGTGTGGTGAGGTGGCCTCCGGGTGTTTGGATGTCATCACAAACAGTATCACTATTGACACTCCAAAGCCATTTGGTTATTTATCCATTCTGGGATACAGTCAGATTCAGGGCGATCACGTTGAGGCGACGGTGAAACGATGGTGCTCTGAGGGACCGGGGTCTTTCCTTGTCCAGATCGTGCTCCTTGATATGAGCCCGGCTGGTCCAGCAGTGTGGCAAGCCAGCACAAAAGCTTCCATTGTTGGCTGCACCTGTGCGTGTTTGTGCATAGCAGCCGCTCTTGGCAGAGAATACAGAACACCTTGAGTCAGCATGTGCGGGTGAGAGGTCACTACCTTTGAGTGGCTGAAATAGGAAGTAAAAGCAAGAAAGATGGAGACTGGAATGGAACAATATTCACTATATTGAAAGTCAAATAGGTTTAAAAAAAAATATATATATATATATATATATATATTGATAGATACTACCACCAGTTTCTGGAAATTTGCTAATGGTGGTTAATTTTATTGCCATAATACTGACATACAAAACAGATATTTGAAAATATGAGTTTGTGTGAAATATGTGGCTGCTTGACAATCAATAAAATATTTTACTACTCTGACAAACTGACCCAAAACTTCAAGTTAGGGGGAAGTCGTTCTAAAAGTGAGTCCTTTAAACCATGTAGGCACTTGGGACATTATAAACTAAATTTAAAAAAACAAAAGAAGTGTTTTTATGTGGCTACATTCAAAGACGACAACAAAGAATACGACAAGTAGCATTTGAGTCCACTGGGGATTATCCTCAGGTGCAAGTACACAACTTCCTCCCTTCAAAAAGTAAGCCATTGTTGCTATGCTTCAAATCCTGCAGGATCAAAACGCGTAACTAGGTTGCATATGGTGGCGGGGAGGGTTGGAGGATGAAGAGGATATGTTACAGTCTTGCCGGCGAGAACCAAGGCTGCATATTTCAGTGTAAACTACACCCAAGCCTGTTGAAAAGTGTGCTGCCGAAATTCGGTATGGGCCTGTCCAAAAGGATGGGGGCAAGGGGGGTGCATGTCACGGTACGAGTGGTGACACGTGAGGATAACGAAAGTGTTGGGTGACTGCGTCGTTAACTGTCTCTTCAGTTTGAAAATGAAGGCAGGCCACTACTTGATTGACGGATGGACAAAACTTTGGCAGTCAACTGATTCATATAGTGGATTGTAACAAACTATAGTCCAAGCAACATTTTGAATGAATTGTACTTGTCACAGTAGTTTTAATACACTTTTTACTTCTGTTGCATCGAACAATATTTCATTTTTGAGACTTGCACCTCGGGCACTGTCACATGAGTCTTGTTCCACCAATCCAACGTAACCACTAGTGATTAGGGTAGCGCGGGCACGCGTAGCGTTTGAAGCTCAATTCATGCGTCCCACAAATTGGAGTCAGGTCCCCCAAAATCAGTGCACTACCTAATGATGATGATAATAATAATAATAATAATAATAGTAAACCTTTAATGACAGTTTGGCATTTGTTGTCAGCCGTAACCATGACACAACAAGGCGTAGCCACGGACTTTCATATATATATATACAGTAGTCCATTGCTCACAAAAAGTCCCCTGTTGCCTTTCGGACGCCGGACTGTTGTAAACCACAGAACCACTGAACCACCATAGTTGCTTTTTCGTTGTTGACCCACTTCTGAACATTTATAATCAAAAGACTTTTCTCATTGAAGTTACGACGGCATAACTGGGATGTTGTGATGACGCAAAAAACAACAACAACAACAAAAATCGCGACCATCACACGGGATTGTTGAAGTTGCTATCTTCAGCTTGCCCGTCCAATAACACCCGGGCAACGACGTGCTAAAGATGAGTCGTAGCTGGTCTGAGGACAACGCACAGCAACATCTCAAGACTCTGTTACCTTTGTAAACACTTCACTTGTGATACGGCATCCCAAGTCACGTTCAAGTGCTGAGTGATATATTTTTAATCTGGCAAACTGTGTCTTCACACGATCAGTGGCACTGTTTGGGGACGGCAATAAGTAAACAAAACATTCTAAATGAGCTAGCATTACATGAATGTTAAGTCAAATGTATATATTGTAATACCTTTGTTATCCTTTAAAGCATTTATATTAATGTGTTCCTTTGTTTTAATGATTTTAGTATGAATCATAGCCATGAATGCAGTTATACAGTAAATGCTTAATATGAAATCAAAACTTATGGGCCACCACTGCACATTCTTTTGTTGATACCTACAAACATGTGCAGAGTGTGACATTTTTTGATAATACTTGCACTTCTGGTCTAAACATTACCTTGACATTTTTGGTATTTAAGATGTAAATGTATATTTATGGTGTATGATGTGTAGTCACTTGAAATAAAAAAAGATTAAAAAACATTGTAGTATTTATCAGTAATATAATTAAAATGCTGTAAAATGTGAATATTTACTTTGCAAGTCAATATACGTGTGCACCCCTAAATTTTCTTCCTGTGCTCCTAAAATTTGAAGTTAGGGGCTACCGTGCTCCTCGCAAAAAAATGTTCTGCTCTGATATATGCGTTAGAAATGGGTAAACCACCATCAGTGAGTCTGCCCACGAGGAGGGGCCGCTGCATCGCTGAGGACTGTCCCACATTGTCCCTCAGAAACATACACTTTGTCCCCCCTTGAGATTATTAGCAGTTGGTCACCCTACTAGTGATGTTTCACATTTTACCAATCAAACAAAGTCACATTCAAACTATGAAACAGAACAGCAATGGCTGTCTCTGTGTTCCTAAAAATTTACTCACTAACTCCAGAACGTTACTTTCCAAAAGTAATTAGTTATAGTTACTCATTACTTGCTTAAAAAAGTTAGTAATTGAATTACTTAATAATAAAAGTAACTCGGCAAAGTAACTATTTTCACTACTTAATTTTTTTTTTAATATCAAATATATTATAATATTTGGATTTTCATTTTTTAAATTATTATTATTATTACATTTTTATACAAGGAAGTCAAATTATGTCCAGGCTTTATAGGGTGTTTTCATTTATTTTTGTGAATATTTATGTCACACAAATGCCTTGACATATCCATCCATCCATCCATCCATTTTCTTGACCGCTTTTCCTCACTAGGGTCGCGGGTGTCATGTTTTGGTTTTGGTTCTGTCATGTTCAGTTTCTGCTTTCCTTGTGTGTTTTCCTTGTCTTGTTGATTGTGACCCTGCCCTTCCTTGTGTTGTCCAATCAGTGCCCTCAGCCACTTGTGTCTGGTCCAGGTGTGTCTTGTTGCGTCATTAGTGTTGGTGTATTTAGTCTGCTGTCTCTCCTCTGTCTGTGTTGGTGCATTGTGGTATGTATGTTTGTCCTCATGTCATGCTGCCTGTTTTCTGTTCCCTCCCTAGTTCTAGTTCATGTTTTGTTGCTGTCAGTTTTTTTTGTTCCATCTTTTGTTCAAGTTCATGCTTTGTTTTATGTTTTTGAACTTTGGAACCCTCTTTGTCAATAGAAATTAAATCCCTTTATTTTTTTGACTATTCCTCTGCCTCCTTACTCTGCCTTCCCGCATCTGGGTCCTAAAGCCCCCCGTTTTGACAGCGGGGGTGCTGGAGCCTATCCCAGCTGGCTTCGGGCAGTAGGCGGGGTACACCCTGAACTGGTTGCCAGCCAATCGCAGGGCACACAGAGACGAACAACCATACTCACAATCACACCTATGGACAATTTGGTTCAATTAACCTGCCATGCATGTCTTTGGAATGTGGAAGGAAACCGGAGTACCCGGTGAAAACCCACGCAAGCACGGGGAGAACATGCCCTTGACATATCATATAATAATAATAATAATAATGGATATATGGTGATTTGTGGCATATATGTCATCTATAGGTAATTTGTAGCCAGTCCTAGCCAGTCCCCCCCAGGATTTCACGGGCATTTTTTAAGATTGTTGTGAGCTAAAATAATCAATAATATATAAAATAAATCGCCAATGCTGTGAAATATACTGTGCTTAATGCTACTATTGCCATAACAACGACTCCATCTCCTGCTCAAAATCTTCAGCTTCCACTTGATCTCTCAGAATTTTTTTTGTACACTTTTAATTAAGAAAGTATGGTGATAAATCTTCAGTTTACTTTTTTGCCGAGACTGGATTTTTCTTTCAACACTTTTCACATGTTTAGCACTCGTGAAATAAGAGAAATGCAATTGTTGGCGCTATTAATTACACTAGTTGAGCATGTCGCGAATCGCTATGAATTACCGGTAGGGTGGTTATAGCGTGGAGTCGTGATGTTAATGGTTGTTGGTGGAACAGAATTGTCAACAAATCCCTCCACATGGCAGCCATTTTTCGGTAAATCTCTACTGTTGTTTTGATTAATGTCACTCTTGTCAAAGTTGTCTTTGCTAAAATGCTAAGCCTTAGGGAAGGAAGGAAGACACGTCCATCACATTGTGACACACTTCCTGCGGCACCTCCAAAATAAGTCACTATACATTTCAGCTGTCAAGACACTTTTATTGTGACGAGGTCCGACGACAACAGTGCCTGTGTGCAAATGACATTTTCAGAGCCATTCACTCCACAACGTCTTGTAAGGTTACTTCGTAACTCAGTAGCCTACCTGTTTTTGTTTTTTCAAGTAGTAATTTGCTGGATTAATTTCCACTTTTACTATGGGTCACCTTACTCTAAAGTAACAATACTCTTACTTGAGTACAATTTTGGCTAATCTACTCACCTCTGCTGTTAACCAGCTCATCCGTCCTCTTCCCAGCTGGAGGCCTCACTCACAGTCTTTTGGGCATCAATCTAGATGACTTCTATTCTCTTTTACATGCACATCCACCTCGTCTCGAACGACAGGATGCAAACTTCCTTCAAAGCTTAAGAATTTGTAGATTTTTAAGTACGGCCAAGCCCTCCGGCACGTGGAAGTCTCTTATTTCCGCCACCAGGAATGGGCAAAGATGAGACGAGAGGTAGATTCACAACAAAGGCTTTAGTGTGTGTAAATGTGTATGTGTGTGTGTGTGTGTGTGGGGGGGGGGGGGGCTTAATCCAAGCCTGCCAAATAGCTGCAGGGAAAATGACATTCCCTGTTTGTTTTTCTTTTGCAGCATTCCTGCCTCTTTTGACGTGCGCTACCAGGAAAGGTGAGAGCGGAGACGGAGGCAGGAAGTAACAGGTTGTTTCATGCCAAACTGATCAGGAAATAATCACCTTCATTCCAGCAGGCACCTGCTCACACACACACACACACACACACACACATGGTCCGCCTTCAAGCCAATCAGGTCTGCGAGCAAACAGGAGTGTGCCCTCCTGTGAAGCGGAGCAACAACCTATTTTGGAGCACAGAGGATGAAGATGACTATGATGATGATGATGATGGTGGTGGTAGTGATGGTGAAGCCACACACACACATGCATGCAAAAGCTTAGTGCCAAGTGCTCAGGGCTGAGGAAGCTAAGAATATACAAAACAAAAGCAGAGCATGACAGTAGAAAAAAAAGTGTGCTCAGGTGTTGTTCCACACTGGGGATTCTGAAGTTTCTTAAAAAAAAAGAAGTGAAAGTAACTCTGCTCCTCAGCAAGCCTCCACTGAATTCAGACTAAAACCACACAGGTGGTACAGTATGTAACCAGAATTATCCATTGCATCTTCTTTTTAAAAATCACTCATATAATATATAATATACTTGGGAATTTGCCAAATATGGTTCCTTGTCCCATCAATTATTATTATTATAGTCCCTGTAAAGTAAAAACAAAAATGTGAACCGAGCCTTTGACTTCTGGGTAAGAAAAATAGCCACCGAAATAACTCATATTTCATAAGAAATGGCATGGTGATTGTGTCAAAGGTACGATTTCAGCATTATATGCCTATAGTTAACTGTGGAAGGGCTTAAAATACAATGGTGTAGTCCCTTTAAGTCTCAAAACAACTCTCTCGATAATCCTATTTTCGTTCCACTCTACTGTTAGCCTTTTCAAATTCACTCAAACCATCAATCCCCGCCAAGTACATTTTAAAAAAGCAGAGAAAAACAGCAACCACCACAAGTTTTTCTCTTTCCTCGTTCTGATTTTTGCGGCGCCGTGCTTGGGTGACGTCACAGAAACCGTCGCAAGGCGATTACGTGTCGATCGAAACTCGTGACGTCGCAAAATGGGTCGTACTCCGCAGTGGCGACACCGCCACAAGCGGGCCGGCTGAGAGGACGGTTCCTCTAAAAGTCCCTACCCCGCTCGCCATACCTGAGCGTCCTGCGGCGGAGACGCGGCTCAAGACAATAATTCAATTTAACTGAAAATTACGTCAATGACCAAAACAAAAAATTCGAAAATTCACAAAAGCCAATCAGAAGAAGGAATGAAATGCGGGTGGGAGAACAGAAACACTCAGAAACTTCACTGCACTTTATTTAATGTTCAAACATGTTTACATTCATTTTGCAGACAGCTGTAAGATGATATCTCCGGCACTTTTTTTTATTTTATTTAGGTGAAAGATAAGTTTTAAGACGGCATATTATTTATTGTCAGTTCAACATGTTTCATTGAAACAAAGTTCAATAAAGATACCGTTGTGTTAAATGTGTCTTGTGTGTTAAACTACACTTACAAATAGGTGTGTTATAATTTTCGAAATGTATGCTGAAGGAAAACATCGACTAAATTGTAAATTTAGTTGACTAAAATTGCTCTTTTTTTCGTCAACTAAAATTGCTCTTTATTTTCGATGACTAAACTATGACTAAACCTTTAATAAATTGTAATCAAATGATTATAACTAAAACTAAATACATTTTTCTTGTCAAAATGAACGCTGCAACCAAGCCAACAAATTTAGAAACCTAAAGTGCTGTCTGACTCACACAAATCAGTTCATCGGTCTTGAAAAGTACATTCCAATTACAAACATAGCAATGTTGTGTGTAGCCATCTCTCATACTCCACAACTACCTGGTCCAGCAAGTTAGGCTAGTTAACATTGCGGCATTCCTTAGTCCAGGTGTGACGATGCTTTGAATAAGGTATTTACAGCTACACCATTAAAATAGCCATCAATAAATCAGCCTAAAGTCATATTTTATTGTGATTTTTCACCTCTGGGAAGCAAGATGTAAGAAATGAAAAATAACAAAGATGATGGCTCGTCTTGCTACACACTAAACTGAGTGCCACTGAACTGAACAATCCTGAAAAAAATAAAAACTGCAACCCCTGTTGTATTCATTTGGAAAGCAACGTTTCAAGGTACTTCACATACAGTCTAGTTTTTTTTGTTTGTTTGTTTTTACTGCCACAAACGGATCACCCAGGTCAACAGAGCAAGATTAATAATAAAAAGAGTGGAAATGAGAGGAAAAAGTATTTGGAATTTTGCCAGGCTGGTTGTTCCTTTCCTTGACTGCACACATGCATTTTGGCAACAGATACTCTCCATACTTAGCTTTTCCAGCCACAGGTACAGCTATGCATTCTTGTAAAAACTTACTTTTATACTTGGCTGACAGTTAATGTTCAAATACTATAAAACACAAGTGCGCTTTTTCAGCCTCGCATCTGGAGATCAGGCAAGCTTTGTTAACATAATGTCGAACAAACTTAAAAAAAAGCCTCTTAATCCTCTGCTCTCTTTCACCACCTTTCTCTCTCTCTCTCACACACACACACACACACACACTTGTCTATCACTGTCACCATTTTGCTGTCGAAGAAGCGTTTCGGCGCAATGGCGAAGACTTCTTCGCACACAGTCTGAACCCTAGCACACCCACAAAATACGGTTTAGAATTCCCACATCGACGTATTAAACATTAAACAACCTCCACTAGTCTTTACATTGCCAATAAGGCCGGGCTTCAGATTATAGGAGAAAAAGTGAATAAATGAGGAGGAAAAACATCATCCATCACGACGCACCCACACACTGCACGGTACAATTAAGCAAATCAAAATAACAACATGCTCTGTGATGTGTGCATAAAAATGCTGAGCAGGCCCAGTTGATCTCAGTTTTGGATGGAGAACAGACGAAGAACGGGGAAAGATCTAAAACGGAGCGAGGGTTCATTGTCGGGGCACAGACAGCAGCTTCAGACATGCAGATGCTCTTTTAAGAGTAAGCAAGCTGTGATTAAAATGACATTTGCATTTGGATCACAGAGGAAGACAACATTCAATTTGGTCCACTGCTTTGGTCAGCGGCTCACGTTTGACACACGCGTCTACAAAGCAGGGCAGAGTTTTGCTTCTCCATTGGAAAACGTACCGTGAGCCATAACCTGTTCATTTTTGGCATGATGGTGCCTCTGTGAAAGTCAGTGTTGTAATATCAGCACAGGAGTGTGAAGTTTAAAATAATCCCTAAACCATTGCCTGATTTAAAATGCAAGAATACGTTGTATGATATTCTGATCAATAAATGCCTTTAGTGGAATACAAATGAGCCTAAACAGAAGAATTCATCAGTTTTCATCTGTTTGGCAGTGTTGCCCTGCGCGGTTAACCAAAATTAACATCACTACTGCTCTCACGCTTTCTCATGTGACCAAACCTGGAAAAGAGGTTAGCGCACGCTACGTGTATGCTGTGCTAACTAGCTTAACTATGAGTTGATGACAGGATTGTTTGAACCCAAACTTGCTCAAATAAAACAAAATAGAAATTCTAACCATCATGCAGCTCAGTGTGAAATGTGTCTTTTTAACTCTTTGACTGCCAGACGTTTTCAGAAAAGGGATGCCGTCAGTGCCAGCCGATTTAAGCATTTTGACTGATCTTTCAAGGTCCACAGAAAAGTTTGTTTGGACTATGGAAGCACACATACTACCAAATGAAAGATTGAACTCTCATCTTTCATCAGAAGTTCATCAAAAGTTTGTTTCTACCTTATTCCGTTTTTCAGTAATCAACAATAGAAAATGGTTAGTTTCACCCAAATGCTCTGTTTTGAAACAAAAAACGGAGAAATCAAGCTTTTTGTGAAACGATATTATTTCATGCACTCTAGTGAATTTGAGACCTTTTTTTCCCCATGAATGATGCCACAAACACCTAAACAGTGCTTTACTTCTGTAAAACACTACCACCAACAATGAAAAAGTGTTTTTTGATAGCAAAATACGTTTATTTACATTCAACAGTGTAACAATTTGACAAAACGATTTGGCAAACTATTTACAAATGTGTGCAACTGTGGTACTATTTACAATTGTGTGGATGTTTCAAATACAGTTTTTCTTTTTGTAACACTCCCCTGCGTGCAAGGAGACGCAGCAGGATTTGCACAACAGATGAGTTTCACTGGGATGGCTCCTTCGCGTGCAGACGATACACTTTCTTGCCGGCCTTTTTTTCCGGGGAATAGCAAGTATATACCGCAGTGTGTGTTTGGCCATGTTGCCATCAAGTCTACTCTCAGGATCATGATTCGGTGACGTTACGGTGGTGTTACGTCTGGCTTCCTCATTGTCCTTCAGTTCCTATACCGGGTGGTTGATCCATCTTATCCGCTCCATTCATGGTGGCATCGTAGTCCATAACCAGTGTCTTCTCTGTGATCAGACTGTACCCACTCCTCCGATGAATATGCATTGGACTCGTCGTCCGATTGAACGTCCGCCTGAGCAGAAGTGCTCGGTTGTGCTCCGCGTTTTCCGGCGTTAGCATCGCTAACCGGTGAGGCTTTATGACGTGATCATAGCCGCCACGTCAACGCTTCCAACTTCGGCGTCAACCCCGGAGTCACCATCATCATCATCGTCGTCATCAATGTGCTCTTTAGCACTGGTCGATGCTTTTCGTCTTTGAAAAAAATGCTCAAGCGTGAGCTGCTTGCAACCGGTCGCCATTATGGCTTCCTCAGCCATTGTCCCCTCAACACTCTAGCTCCGCCTCACGTCTTCTACTGACGCCTACTCAATCTTGTCCAAAGAGAGTCATCGCTGCCATCTAGGGGCCAAAAATAGACATTATACTAACTAGATCTGCTTGATACTTTCAGCACAGCTGGCCAAGGCTTTCCTCCACCTGCCCCCCCCCCCCCCAAAAAAAAAACTTGGTGAACGTCTTTCAACGTCTTTGGCGCTCCTCCGTAGGTTTTTACTAAACATCATTTAACGTTTTTGGCAGTAAAAGAGTTAAGGAAGCAAACTTTGGATTCAGTATAATTGTGTTTTGGCCTGTTTTGTTTGAAACGAACAAATCCACTGTTGTGGTTAGACGCTCCAATTTAACAGCAATGCAAGTAAAAAAAATAAAATAAAATAAAAAGCAACAGTACATATATTGTTTTTCAACTGACCTGAACCACTTGGTGGCCTTAAATAATTGGGATAAACATCATTTTGAGACCAATATGACCCCCAAAAAACAAATGCTAATGGGCACTAATAGCAGATGCTGCCATGCAAGGTGCCAAGCATCACAACCGTTGCAGAAAGGGGCTCACAGGAGGAAGGATGGACGAAAGCTGTAAGCATCCCATTATTAGATGGTCACACTATCTCCTGATTTAACTCCAAGCAGAACTAACAACTGGTGTAAAACACACACGGTTAAAAATGTGATCTGGTCAAATGAGTCATACTTTGCTGCATTCTTGACATTTTGGTAGCGGCTTACCGCTAGAAGAACATTACAGACTAAAGCTTGACGCCGTCACTGGGGGGATTCCTCTGCTTCTGCAGACACGGTCCATATGTTGTCCTAATCCACATTTGCACGCACCAAGCAGCACCATTTCGTCTCGCGGTCAAAAGTTGTACATGCTAACGAAGTAAGGGATCCGTACAAAGTGTGGAGCCACACGCTACTTTTGTTGACTCAATAGATGCTTTTGCACTAACAAATCAAGGATCTTTGAGTTCTGGTTAAAAGGAGTTCTTGGTTGTAAAAGTTCCGCAGGGAATTTATAATTTGTGTTTCCACAGCGTCTTAGAATTAGAGTATGAGTTTGATGAGCACAAGCAATGTAAAAACAACAACCCCCTCCCCCACTCCCGAAACTGACCAACCAATCAGCCTTGGTCAATGCATATGGAGGATCAAAACTGCCAAAATTCAAAATAAATAAATGACTAAATAAATAAACAAATGACTAAACGTCAAAATAAAAACAGATATCAAAAATATAATTCAAAAATGTTATTCAAATGAGGAGGCGGTCTTAAGTGTGTGTTGGGTGGTAGTCATGCATAGTTGGAGCTCTCCATGTAGGCCAACTAGAATTCCTTGTTCACTGAGCCGCTCACTAGACCAATGAAAGGCAGTTTGCAACGGCGGAGTCCAACCCAAGACACGCTTAGGACCGCCCCCTCATTTGAATCACATTTCATCCTGGCGGAGCATCTGCAGCATGAAATAAATAAATGTGAGAGCAGAGCATTTTTATTTATTTATTGATATTTAATTTTATATATATATATATATATATATATGTATATATTTTTTATTTCTACTATTTTCATATTATTATTATTTTTAATTAGTTTTTTATTGTGTTTTTTTTACTTTTATTTATTTATGCATGTATTTATTTTTTGTTATTTTTATTTCCATTTATATTTATTGTTGGGGATTTAATTTTTGAATTATATTTTTTATATCCGTTTTTATTTTCACTTTTAGTCATTTATTTATTTATTTCGTCATGTATTTTAAATTTTGGCAGTTTCGGTCCTCCATAAGTTCCAGCTTGGCTCAGCAAGACCCTGCTGCTGAGATAGTACTCGGATGCCCCCAGGGGAATTTAATCACCCCGGAAATTGTTGTTGGTGGAAAAACGTGCAAAATGAATTTCACCAAGGTAAATTGAAAAGTTCTCCAAAAGTTCTAGCAGTGGAAAAGCCCCTATTGACTCCGATTCATCATTACTATTTGAGTACTGAATTTGTTTACTGTGCACTATGGATGACACTTGGGGTTGTA
Organism: Vanacampus margaritifer; assembly: GCF_051991255.1. NCBI lineage: Eukaryota > Metazoa > Chordata > Actinopteri > Syngnathiformes > Syngnathidae > Vanacampus > Vanacampus margaritifer. The sequence continues at coordinate 28,078,306 of NC_135433.1, forward strand.
ACATTGGTAGTCAGATTTTTCAATACAGAGAATTTGGTTCAAATTAAGTGCTAGCACTTAGCATCTAATGTAATCAAATCTGATTATGTTTCCACAAAAGGCATAGCCCTAGCTGTTGTTTTTTCTTCATATTCTGCATTTTGTCCCCTTACTGCACCTTTTGTGATATGAACCATGACATTAAAAACAGACCATGTACTGAACAGTGACTTTTGGCTAAATGTTAGTGCCCCAATTAGCATGTTTATTTAAAGTATGTAATTTCTATCCGTTGATAGATATTATAACATTTTTAATTCTTCATTTCATATATTAACCATTGTTACACATTATTAACATTTTAATTCTTTATATTAACCTTGTCGAAATGTTTTGTGTCCTGTGCAGAGCAGATGGTGTTGATTTCGGTATAATCTGACCTTAAACTAGGACATACTATTTAGTCTAAAAAGTTCCTTCTCAGCGCTTTGTGCGAAAACACATTTGGTCCTTGAGAACAGAATCTGTTTCGAACACGCACTCCTGACTCTGTTTTCGCCATCGCTCATGGAAAAGTACCCAGAGAGTATGTTTTGTCTACAAATGAAAGAGAGGAGGTCTTTTAACTATAAGAAGCCATTGTACACGCGGAAGAGACACATTTCGACGCTCTGAATCCCACCTGTTTAAGTGATGAATTAGAGGCTGTTAAATGTCCAGAGATCTCTGTTGGATTAAAAAATCATTTTTGCAAAGGTGTTTTTTCTTACATTAAATCTGTCTTCAAATTTTGGAACACGCAAAGAGGACAAATAATTTTATTCCTCTTTCACCGTGTATCCTCAAATTTTACAATGATTAATCTGGTCAACCAATGAGCATCCAGGAGTGGAGCCCTTGGCTACCTGCTAGCGGAAATCCCGAAAAGGGTGTCCTTGGTTTAGTTGGAAATTAAGCACTGTCTGCTATGACTAACCTATGCTAACGCTAACCTATGTTCATAAATACACTTCAAGGCCATACATATAAATAAATACAGTTCAACTATCAAATGTATGTGCCTTTTTATGATATTTGTACAAACTAGTTCATTGCGCAGCTACAGCATTCCTAACATCAACATCATAAACTGATAGTGAGTGAGTTCTTTCATGCCATCGGACAGCTCAAAACCTTTTCACTTTTTTTAAGCACCTGCGCCACATTTTTAACCCCTTACGCCCAACGTCCTTGTCGTCAGCTTGGGACTACAGCTTTGAAAGCCTAAAATAACTTGTGCTGTGCGGATGGGAACCGCCGCCTCACATTCTGTATGTCACGTTGCGCATCTGTCTTTCCATTTACATACATACAATACAAGCGTCAATCTGAGAGGGGGAAATACGTAGATGTCTGGACATAAGGGACTTCATAGCTTGCCATGACTTCAATCTGTGGGAGATTTTGGGCCAATTAAGAGTAAAAGTAGAGTCTACTTTTTTCAAAGAGTTCCAGGGATGTAAGCTACCTTTCCTCCAAGGGCCTTCAGCTTGCTGAGATTGCCTATTTTTCTTTATTTGTTTGTGTAGATTTGAATTGGTGTTTGTTCCACTGTCATTACTTCATTTGCTAATTAAAGCAGAGTGTGTTGTTAAGGGGAATGGGGGCGGGTCATTCGACCTAAGTGACGTGTCCCTGACATGATTGATTGTGACTGTCAGGCCTCTCAGCTGGATGTCTCTCAGTGTCGGGGCCCCGCATAAAGGATTACACAAGCTCTTGCTAACCTTGGCTGGCTTTGTGCGCCCGGGGGTCCCGCATCAAAGACCCGGCAGGGGACTTAAGCATTTTTAATCAGGCGGGCCCCGACGCCGTGCTGGCGCAGGATGCCGGATCACTTTCATCACCGCGACACGGAAAGTGCGGATAGGCACACAAGCGTGAAAGAACAAAAAAATTGGGGGAGGGGGAAATGGGTGGATTGGTACACCTGGCTCTCTTTTGTTGCTCAATTGGGTGACCAGTGAAACACAAATCACAATCACAATGATAGACATATTTTTAAATTATTACAGTGGTACCTCGAATTGCGAGGGACCCTTTGTGATTCACTCGGCTGATTTTTTTCACAACAAGCAGCAGTTTGTCAATAGTGATACAAAAAAGGCTTTAAATTGTTTGTTACCATGCCCAGTTCAAATGAACTCTAACACTAAACATAAAACAGGTTTGAGTATTTTACCAAATCACATAACTGCCTAAATTGGAATGTCCGCTATCCTAATGCTAACATACAATGCCAAAACCCATGGCCGGCGTTAGAGGAACTAGCATTCATGTTGCAGTCCCAATTAAGTATGAAATCATGATGGAAAATACACGCTACGGTGGCTCAGAGAGACCACACTTCGCAAGCCTACCACCTCGGTTGGCAACGGCGACTTGGCAGCCTGTGTGAGGCCCAGCGAGCGACACCGAAAGACCGAGTGAGCCGTATTTAGCCGGAGCAGCTAACAAGAGCAGCTAGCAGGAGAAGCTAGTTTAAAAAAAAAGCTCATAAGAGCAAAACAGAAAGTGACAAGTGACAGAAGCCCAAATCACGGGACTTGCGATGACCACCTGCAGGCCCCAGGCACCATTGGGTCCGACACTAGATGCAAGCACCACCAGGGCTAACTACGTTCACGAAGTTGTCCTTTGGGCATTACTAGCAGGAAGATGGCGGCGAAACGTTGCAACCTCTTGTAAGATGTGACTGCAGCCATGTACAATTAATTAGTGATTACTAGAAATGATTATATTTAAAAAATATATGTTTATGCAATACAGCATATTTTTTTAGAATAGTCTTTTTTATTTTTTATTTTTCATTAATGAATTATTAGTTCACCACTAGATGGCACTAGGGATCACTGACTGTAGCTTCAATTCTTTACACTCTATTTAAGGTTTGAAATCTTGGTTTGGATTGAAATCTTTACAATATAGTAAAGTGCCACTTTTCCTATTTAAAAAAAACACATTACAACATTAGGGACAGATTAATTGCATGCCTACTCATTTTTAATTGTGAAAAATAATTTGAGGTACAAGTTATTTGAGTTACAATTTTGTTCCTTGGTCTCTGATGCAGCTTGTTCAACAATGCCGGTTTACCTACACAAATACAAATATACTCAAACTTGCTAATGTCATCGCAAAGACAACGCCAACTCAGCAGGAAGTCATGAATAAATTCTTGTGTTTTCCCTCGCGAGTGGCGGAAGCTTTCCAAAAACAGCAACAAGGACAAACATGCTGTTAATGTCGTGCCACAAATGCATTAAACGTTCGTCACAGCCACTTTATTGGCAACCTGCAACTTTGAAAAGACAAAGATGGGCAAACAACAAGGTGGCAAATTTTCATGAGATGATAACCAAAAAGAGATCAAAAGATGCCAATTCTGATCCTGATATACAAAAAAAACCAGAAATGAAATAGAAATTCAAGTTCCCTCAAATGAAGTGTTTTGTCCTTTTTAACGTGCTACTGTATGGAGAGCAAGATTGTGTGCTAAAATTGTGTGCTGGCCTTAGTCCTATTTATTGCATTGAGAGGGATTACTGTGCATGTCAAACTTTGAACAAGACTCATTTATGTGTCACAGAAACAGACGACAGAGATGAATGAAACTAAAAAGTACAAAAAGTATCTTGCTCAATTAAAAATATTTATGTACAAGTGAACAACAACAACATCATTAGTGGGGCGTTGCCCAAGCCGCCTCTAGTGACCAGCTGCCAGCCTACCACTAATGTTCACACACTTATTTTATTTTTTTTTGCCCTAATGCCAGGTATGTTCCATTGGGCAGCGTTAACGTTCCGTAAAATTACCACACACACAATTTCCAGACCTTTGATGGCACTCCTCAAAGGAGCGATAGGGGTGTGACAGGAGCATCTCCCCACGCTTCCCCGGCCCCCCGCCGAAGGCTCCGGCGACCTCGCAGTGAGGAGCCGGGTGGTGACCACTGGATACTTTTTTTTTGATCAGCTGATAGGAATACATTGGACCCTTTTCACACACCTTTAAAAACAGGAATGAAAGATACGGACGTGGCGGGACGCGCATCCACGGAAAGATTTCCTGATGTGCACAAGACATGAAGGCCTGTGCGTGTGCGTGCGTTCAATGAGAACAAACATGCAAGAGAAGAGAGGCAGCTCTCAGCAGTAAGCAGCCTGTTGGACTTTAAAGAGAAGAGGCTTTTTTCTGTCCAATTAATTTAAGGTTGGGGGTGGTTCAGCAGGTGTTGCCTTTGCTCAAGGGAATCTCAACAGGAGTCAGGAAGAAGACCAGAATCACTTCAACTATACCTAGTTGTCATTCCTTTTTCCCTGCAACCTTGATCTTCCGATTCCAAAGCCAAATTCTTTACAGATGAGATACTGGCAATTTTAAGGAAAGGGTTCAGGATTAGGATTTGAACCCGGGACCTCTCACACCAAAAGTGAGAATCCTGCCTCTAGAACAATGAGACAGTCCTATGTAGAAATTTATCAAAATGGTTTACAGTAGCATTCACTGTAAACTGCAAACAACTTGCTGTTCCTTTTGCCTTATGTGTCAGATATCTTTGAAAGGTAGAAATGATCTCCCTTTTATCCAGTGTTTGCAGCACAGGCTGTGGTGTCTCATTCAGAACACTAGATGGCACACTCAGTCACACCCACATAATGCCGTAGTTCACTCAGACAGCCGAAGAAGAAAGCCACAGAGTACACTGGAATGAATATACGACTGGATAGCCTATACACGCCCGTGGAAGCCGTTGAAGCAAAAGGGCGGCCATCTTGCTCCTCCCATCTCGGAGCAGACTACTGTATAAACTATACAGTATAAGTACAGATTAGACATATACAGCTTGTAGGCACTGAGTATAGGGACGGTTTTGTGGCGGGGTAGTCACTATTTTTTTAACAAGTAAAGTGGACGGTAGGTGCTGCTTTGACGACCCCCTTTTTCTTTTATCACTCATGTCCTTAGACCCCAATATTAGATTTTGCAGAGGCATCTTTGTTGAATTACAGTTATAATTCTTTAATAAAAAAAATATCCAAGTTTCCTCTTGTAAACATCATTAAGCATATAATTTTTTACATGTATTTAAGGCAAGTTTGCAAATGTTTAACAAATTTAAAACATCATAAATCATGCTGTTTCTACTGTCTCAAATGTTCTCTAATTTCAATACTGTAAATGTATAGGATCGTATGCAGAGAAACATTTCTTGGGAGAAGCAATATGGCGGCCTCGCGACTTCAAGTCTTGGACTATCAGCTATCCAGTCATATATTCAGATCAGTGATACTGTAGCATTGTGTGCTGCGGAGCTGTTAATAAAATTAATAAATACAAATGGAAGACTGATTGCTGAGAATAGTACACAGATCAATCATCAAACACAATGTCTACAGTCACAGACAGCGATCTAATTTAAAACTATTTGTGGCAATTAAAAGGCTTTTATCTACTATGACTGGAATGTAACAAAGCTACATGCTATGCTAACGGCCACAGTGAAAGCAAGCTTTTTATGTGCTTAAAAAGCACGCGCGTTGCAACTGCCATACACTACGCAATCCATTTTGATTTTGAGGAGATATGGGAAATTATTAAGCAAAAGAAATCATAACTTGCTTATATCTCAACTGATTTTCACTTTTGTCGACACCAAAACGTTTGCTATCAATACCGAAAATGTATCCTTGATTTTTTGTTTTCGGGCATCCACTCGTCTATGAACATGGAGCGCATGGAGGCGTACGGTTACGGACATGTCACATCGACCTGTTTTACATACATGTAGTTTCAAGAACGCATCCATGCTTATGAGTTGGTCTTAGAAGTTGTTGACGTTCTGGCCACCATTAGTGAACTTTAAGCAGCCCGACATAGCCACGTGGTGGCCACTGTTAATGTCCACCCCCTGCTACTGATTTTGAATGAGAGACGGATAGGGTCCACCCTGGACGAGCTGCCAGCCAATCGCAACAGGGCACATATAAACAAACAAGTGTTCACACACAAATTCACATCAATAGACCATTTCGCTTCAACCCATTGTGGATATTTCTATAATGTGGCGGGTAGAAGAAAACCCAAATACAGGGAGTACAACAAACTTGAAAACTAACCTTTGACCTCAAAACCAAAATGGCTAACCACTACTCCATTGTGGTGCCCTACATTATTTCCTATGAAAAAACAGATTTTCAATTACAATGATGTATTGAATCTCCTGTCACATTTCGGTGAGTCTAATTGATTACTAACCAACTTGAGTGCCACAGCCCTGAACAGCCCACGCGCTGCCACGTCGGTGACGGCGGTGATAATGTGGCGGGTGGTGCTCTAAGAAGAACTTTAGCTTTGTGGTGCTAAAGTGGCCAAATGACTGCAGATTCTACAGCTGCAGTTCAAAGCGTATCAGCGTTTGAATCTTAACAAGAAAGGGAGGGGGGAGGCCTGTGTGCATGGGGAGCCAGGGCCACAGCCCGGCGGCTTAGATCTTCATCCTCACTTGCACACACACGAAGGAAAACACGCTGGCCGACATCAAAAACACAAACATTAAAGGCCACGCAGACAATCGCATCAAGACCCACAGCGAGAGCCACAAGAGTGCTGACACGCACAAAAGCAAAGAAAACAAATGACACAAACACACACATGGACACAACATGGGTCCCCGTGTCCCTGCGCGGCCAGCTGTGGGAGGTCACGCAGACGTGACAGTTGTGCTATCAGGCCAACATTAAGGCCCGCCGCTTTAAACACACCCGTTTGAAGTCGCACCAAAGTCAGACCCCGGGATCTCTCATCTCCCGTCTCCCTTTTAACACCGCAGTGCCGACATTTCATTCTGCCCCCTTTTCATGCTCCCGCCTTTGAATTCTGCCTTTTTAAAAGACTAATTTGAACTTCTTCAAGGCTGGAAAAACAGGCAAAGGCGCGTCATTAAGATTCTTCCGCCTGGCGTGCTTCTTTCGCTGCCGTTCAAAGGTCCACCAAAGTAACGCTGGGCTTCTGATGTGCGCCGATTGATAAACACGCCGCCGTGCCTCCGTAAGTGGCCGACATAAGGAGGTCGTTTAAACGACTAACTTTGTGCATCCTAATGCAGAACAATGATCACAGCGTTAGAATATCTGCGCTCGTTTGAATTGAATTGATGTCTGATGAATGGAATGTGAAAATGACCCGCTGTCCACTGTCAGACCCAACCATCGAGCGGGAAACAAGAAAGAAAAACCCACAATAAAGGCACTGATTAAATGAGAATTCCAGTAGGACATCAGCAGAAAATGGCTGGGAGGTTTTACACTGTAAAAAAACACCTTTCAAACCTGTGATTACAATTCACTTTGGTGTGGCATGGGGCTTCTTGTGGATATTTCACTTTTTAATTGATTGTATTTATTGTGTCTCTCAAGTATGGAATTACATAAATAAGTTTCTGTACAATGTCATGCAGAGGGCAGTCAGCAAACGACATCCTATGCGGGTTTAAAATAGATTAAATAAAAACTTTCCAGTGGTTGAAATAGTCCAAATCATAGCTTCTTTATCGGTTCCCACTAGTTTTCAATAAAGGTTTGGCAGCCAGCTACTAGCCGCCCTACCCATAATGCACTGCGCAGCAGAGATGCACACTTCACTTAACGACTGCACGGTGCATTATGGGTAGCAACGTGGTGCATTGTGGGTAGGCTAAACTACCATACGGTCATTGAAAATGAATTGGATCCAATGGAATGAGCTTTCAACCGCTGGAAAGTTGCTGTTTTTTATGTAATGTATTTTAAACATGCACAGCATGTGGTTTACTGACTTCGGGGTGGACTTGCAAGCTTTAAGGTGTACAGTTACGCAAAGACTGTCACTAATCTAATCTGCGGCATTCAAATGACGGTTAGCTGTTAGCCTCACTTATTTTCTCACGCATACGCAAACATAATGCGCACTTCGCTTATTAGTAGGGATGTCACGTGGTTGCTGACTCGATCGGAATCAGACATTGTCTACCGAATCCCGATCAGGACTGAATATATGAGGCTATTTATTTTTTTCCTAACTTTTTATTAAATCTGGAGTTGACAGAGTGACACTTGATTTTTGCACACAATGCGTGCGGCATGGCGTCACTTTAATGCAGTGACACTATTAATGCTGTCGAGCGGCGGTGCTAAACAAGGAAATGGTGCAGAGGTATTTGGAAGTAGATGATAAGTTATTTTCATTTTTAATGTGGAAAGCGGAGACGGTACGACTTGTAGTGTGTGCAATGTGAGCATTTCGGGTGGCGAAAGGATGTACAGTAGATGCGTTGAACACTTCCCCACTACACCGCTGCACTTCATTGACGGGCAGTTAAGCAGCCCTGCGGTAGATGCATTGCACGTTTTTCCTGCTGCTGCACATCACTGATGGGCAGAATCGCCGCCATTGGGCGCTGGCAACTCTGGACGTGCTTCTTGCCATTGCGGGCGCGCTTCGTTTCCCGGATCAAGGTGCGGCACCTGCGCCGGGGACTCTGTACACCCTTCGAAGGGAGCAGTGCCTCGCCTAGCCTAGCCTAGCGCAAGTCCGGATGGTCGGACGTCCTTAGTGGGGTCGCCAAATCCCGCCCGGGCCAGCAATCTAGCCTGGTGCGAGTCCAGACCCAAAATCATGATATGGTAAGATTAAATACATTTTGCTTGCTTGCTCTTCAGATGCAGCCTTTTGTTTGTTGTGAAGTTGACTTGTTTCACGCACACATATACTGTATTTTTTTCTTTCTTAAGTAAAACAACATTAGGTTAGCTAGTCCATCAATTTGTGTTAAGTAACATGATTTAAAACGGCTACAGTGGGTTCTCAAAAATAAAGCTCTTGTGAAAAATTTATATACTGGTTAATAATAGCCTTTTGAGGAACTCATAGATGTGCCAAAAAAGTGGGTTGAAATGTTTTACTTAGTTTAACCACTGTCCACTCACCGTACAAAGGTGTTGGGGTAGTTTTGTTTAAAATAAAAAAAATAAAATAAAAAATGCCCCCCCAATAAAATGCCGAGGTATCGGATCGGGACTCTCAAAATGAGGTGACTCGGACTTGGGTCCAAAAAAAGTGTGATCGGGACAACATCCCTACTTATTAGTCAGGGTTCCATCCAATTGTTTTGAATTTTTTAAGCGAATTTACTGAAAATGTGCATACAACGGGCATGCGACTTATGCCCGTTTCCATCTGTTCTTCTTTTGCAAATATTGAGAGGGGACTCCGTCGCTGTAGGTGGCGCTATACACCATTAAGAGATGTGATCCACCGGTAATTTAAAAGAAGAAGAAGACCAGGAAGCGACTGCACTGTGCGATGACGTCATGATGATTGATGAACCGTAGCGTTTGTTTGCTGTTTTCCATCTAAAATTGCATTAATATTCGCTTCTTTAATTAATTCCAAAAATATTTCTGTTTTGTCGTCCCCACAAACAAACCTTACTTTATCATCCGACATTGCTTTGGGACTACAAACGTACGTGTGACGTAATATCCGGTCAAAACGTGCGACGTGTATCCCTTCTTGCCGGCGGTTATTCGCAAAACATGTTTCCATAGCCAAAATTCACATTTTCCTTTTTCGATACGCTTCAAAATGCAGCCCGTCTTAGCGTAAAAACGTTTTTGCGAATTTTGGGCCCTTTTACCAATTTCTGGCGTTATTTTCGCATTTCTTGAAAATTCGAATGAAAATGGGTGGAAACCCAACTATTGTTGCTGTACTTTCTTTTCTTACTATGACTCAGCAGGTTGCACTGGCTTCTTACAGTGTTGCCAACTCCTCAGTAAGGAAAGTAGCTATTTTTTTCATACTCTCAATGCATTGTGGTCTATAAACCCGGTTGAGTGAGCATCAATGCTCATTACTCATTACGAGTGCATTGTGGGTAATTTGAGTGCCCTACATTTTCGTTCCCTGGCCATTCGGACACCGCTACAAAATGGCGTGACCCTCAGTAGGGCACTATATACATAGTATTCACCGACGTCACGGGATCGCGAGTCCTCCCCTCATGATGGGACAACTTTTCAGGGAGTCCGCTTATTGATGAATGTCACCCCCAGCTTCCTCTAACGTTGCTTGTGTAAGCAAGACGTATGCTGAACATTCTTTGCAGCGGTATACTTTGAAACGTTTGGTTAGTGGAATCAATTGGATTACAAACATTTGCCGATACTGCCCGGACCCGACTACACGGACATTCATTCTTGCGTGTTCTGTACTTTCGGCTTTTATTGGTTGTTATGTGCATTTATCAATTGTGAATTTGAGACTCTCGGCAAGTTAGCTAGTTGCCTGACCGCGCTAGCTATACGAGCTGCGCTAGCATGTTACAACAAAAACAACAACAACATTGTTGATTCTTCACTTATTTTCGTATACTTAACTCTTTTACTGCCAAAGACGTTAAATGACGTTCTGCAAAAACCTACGGAGGAGCGCCAAAGACGTTAAAAGACGTCCTCCCATTTTTTTTAATTTTTTTTTTGAAACGGGTGCTGGGAAGGCTTGCGGAGCTCTCCTGAAAGTTTTAAGCAGGTTTTTTGAGCCTAATGACTATTTTTGGCCCCTAGAGGGCAGCGATGACTCTCTTTTGACAAGATCGGGTGGGCGTCAGTAGAGGCGGAGCTAGAGCGTTGAGCAGGAGATCAGAATGGAAAACAAAGGAAAAATGGCGGCCGGTCGCGAGGAGCTAACGCCAGAGCCGTTTTTTTTCAAAGACCAAAAGCATCGCTAAAAAAGCACATTGTTGATGACGATGATCATCATCGATGATGAAGATGATGGTGACTCCGTGGTTGGAAAGCATTGACGCGGCAGTAGGAGACGTTAGATGGAGCTAGATGGAGGAGGGAACGGACAATGGCGAGCGTTTGCAAGCAGCTCTACACTTACAAGACAAAAGGCATCGACCAACGCTAAAATAGTACATTGATGACGATGATGATGAAGGTGAATCCGAGCTTGACGGCGAAATTGGAACCGCTGACGCGGCGGCTATGACGGTGTCGTAACGCGGAGCGCAACCGAGCACGCACAGGCGGACGTTCAATCGGACGACGGAGAGTGCCCCGAGTCCAATGCATATTCATCGGAGGAAGTGTGTACAGTCTGCTACTTGCTTTTTATTCCCCGGAAAAAAAGGCCGTCAAGAAAGTGTAACGTTTGCACGCAAAACGGACCAATGTGAAAGTGAAAGTAAACTGTTGTGCGAGTCCTGGCGTCTCCTTGCACGCAGGAGAGCGTTACCAAAAGAAAAACTGTATTTGAAACATCCACATAATTGTAAGTAGTATCACAGTTGCACACATTTGTAAATAGTTTGCGAAATTGTTTTGTCAAATTGTTACACTGTTGAATGGAAATAAACGCATTTTGCAATCAAAAAACACTTTTTCATTGTTGGTGAAAGCGTTTTACAGAAGTAAAGCACTATTTAGGTGTTTGTGGCATCATTCATGGACAAAAAGAAGTGTACAATTCACTAGAGTGCATGAAATAACATCGTTTCACAAAAAGCTCTTTTTCTCCGTTTTTTGTTTCAAAAGAGAGAATTTCGGTGAAAGTAACCATTTTCTATTGTTGATTACTGAAGAACGGAATAAGGTAGAAACAAACTTTGAAAGCTGAGAGTCCAATCTTTCATTTGGTAGTATGTGTGTTTCCATAGTCCAAACACAACATTTTCTGTGGACCTTGAAAGATCACTCAAAATGCTTAAATCGGCTGGCACTGGCGACAACCCGTTTTTGAAAACGTCTGTCAGTCAAAGAGTTAAACAACAATTTCAAGTTTTGGACTGCTGGGAAAGGAAAATAAGAGACCTTAAGGAGGGTATTTTGGAGAGATCTCAAAATCGAACATGTTGACCACCAGATCTATTTTTACCATCTTACATTGACACTTATCTTAATCAAAATGGTCCGAACACACTTTGGTAGACTTTGTCGGTTGAAAATCCTTTCTATGTATCTTTGTAATTCCGGACACTTTGTCGTTCCCATTCGACATTCCATGGACCCGTGTACACCGGCACGCAATGTGGGGCAAATGACAGCATACTGAATACTGAATACTATCTACAAGTTTCATTTCACATCTTTGTTCGCCCAATTTTGCAGCCATGAATGGCACACATGTGCACCATTGTGAAGTGGTTTGTGAAAATCCGGAAAGAATGAACAAAATGAATGAATCAAAGCAACCTGTATTAAGCAACACGAGCATTTGCTTGCGTTGTATTTGCTTGCCACACCAAAGGCGTTCTGGGTCGATAGGTTGGGGTCGGTGACATTATATGCATACTGAATACTATGTCTAGGGAGTTGGGTGCACATTCGGACACAGCCACTGACTCCTTATTTAGGCAGCTTAATGAAGCCTTCACCATGCTTTCGCCCCCTAGTGGTTGGCTGACTAAAGCACTTGATTAAATATGCTGCAAGGGCCCCCATTTTAAATGTAAATACGGTATTACAGACGATCAGGTTCAATTGATTGTGGCAGCCAAAATTGTAATCAGGATTTCAATTAGATTCATTGTTGAATTGTAGTTGCAGGGATTCAACGTGTAAATTTGCGGTATATGAGGCATTATCGATTACAAGGCTAATGTCCCTGATACCTCATAATCTTGCTGAACTAAATATGGGCTGTCAGAAAAATAATACAGAAGTTTAGGAATCTCACACTTAAGCTTGTAACTTTAATTGCAAGAAGCCAATACATTCAATGTGCCTGAATTATTACCAGCCAATCTAGATTGACAGTGTATAAATGGTCTGATTTTATAGATGGCTATAACAGTGTCATGTGCACCGAATACTGAATATTCTCTAGCCCGCCCCTGCTGTTTATCTCGTTCCCGTTATCCGTCATCAGCACAGGAAAAACAGAATAACAAAGTCTACCATGTCGTTCTATTAATAATCTCTTTGAAGAAAAAATTGAGGGAAGTTCCCGTAAGCAGACAGTGGATGGAGCACATGTGATGTATTTGCAAAACACATTAACATCCTCATCAACATGCTAAGCGCACTTTACTGACAGGTTGAATGTTGAACTGCGGTCAGCAAAGTCCATGGCGAGAATCCTGGTCTGTTTGGTTTTGGGGTTGGAACAACTAACATGTTTTGGTGTGTGAAGACCCCCCCAACCCTCCTCCCCAATTCTCCCTTGCATCCTCGCATGTTGCTGACCCGGGCTAATGTTTCTGTTTACTCCACTCAGTGTTTCACACATCAAACGTGGGTTTGTTTACTCTGACTCTGACCGCCCGGTCTGCCGGCCAGGGACGGGCAGAAGCAACCATATTTTCCCCCCTCCCCTTCGCACATCAGACTATTTTTTCTCTTTTCATCTGGATCACAGCCTCCCTCGCGTCTACTTTTCTAAGACCTTGCACACGCTTGTCTTGGAAAAACTAGCAAATGTTGTTTGTCACTTTTTATATTGCCCCGTTGCTCTCGGGCTTCACCTTCTAGCCTGCACCTGCAAAGTACAATTCCTTAGATGCTTAACAGTCCAATGATGTCCAATACAATGGCCACAGCTTTGTCACCTCATTAGAAGGCATAAATGAAATGAGATGTTTAAAGCAGGTTCTTCAAAATATTGTTGCTGCCATGTGCAAAACACTTATGTCCATTTTTTTCAATTTATTTTTACATTTTTTTGGGGGGGATGTCTGCATTCCGTTTCATCCCAAAAACATAAAAATGGAATTTAAAAAAAAGGAAAGAAAAAAAAAGACAAAAACGGATATAAGCGTTTTTCACATAGCAGCGACAATATGGAGTTTACATGAATAATTTATAAAATAACTTTAATGTTACAATCTCATTGTACAAGCAGAATTTGTGAGACAGCTTGGCTCTCAGTGTGCCTCATGATTTGGCTGGTGAGATAAGCAAAGATGCAAAAAGCATCATCAGCATAATGCCTGTATGTCTTTTTTTATGTTTAAAGTGCACATACATTTAAATGAGCGTCTTCTCCCAAAAAGGTAATAAGGAGTTGTGCAGTGTTATTTTTTTTCACGGAGTCAAGGCAGGTTTAGTGTTCTCCAGCTTCCACTGTGGTAAATGCACAGAGCCCACAGGCATCATGCTAATATCCTCCCACTCACTCACAGCCAATGCGGAGAAACCTGCGGAGAAACCCGATCCGGGGCATCTAAGATGTTATAAAACAAACCAAAAAAGGCGTTTTGCTGGAAGAAATACATCCGTGAATTAGCATCGTCATGTCAAAAGTTTCTCCTTGCGATAAGGAGGATGGTGCGCTTGGCCTGCTGAGATCCACGCTGGGTTCCGTCGTGTTGGGTTTCACTCGAGGGGAGCATGAGAGCATCCGTGTTGTTTAATAATCAGTGGGATGTTTGGATTCTAGATGCAGGTCAGTGCAAAGACAAGCCATCATCTCTGCATGCCCAAACAAGAACCACATGTTCCCCCGGTTCTGGTTCTCTTCACGGGCCGCTGCGGAAGTGAGCAACCCCTCACCCTGGGAAAGAACGTGGAAGCGCACAAGATCCAAAGACACATGTGGTTAGCCATAAAACTTCACATGCACTCCAAAGCACCCCGCCCGCCCCCCTTTCCTCCTTCCTCGTCATTCCCC